>NC_089783.1:35961624-35964124 GCF_040412425.1 Macrobrachium rosenbergii | reverse complement strand
ATTATATTATCTCTCTCTCTCTCTCTCTCTCTCTCTCTCTCTCTCTCTCTCTCTCTCTCTCTCTCTCTCTAGATGCTTTTAATGTGATCATTAACGAGTATCCGCCATACGTTGTCCTTATTAACGAAGGCCGCGCTAGAGGAGGAGTGCTCTTGTCCCCAGATTGAAGTGAATGGATGATGGGCCTCTCGTTTATGGCGAGAGAATTTTGTAAATAATTTCACCAAATAATACTAGATTATTATGTTAATATTTAAGATTATTTTTAATTATAAATCCGGGTTATTTTGTTTACGGGAGCTGGGGTGAGTACCAGGTACAGCTAGCCTACGTGATAATACGTGGACTGAAGCCCAAGTTTGTATTTATAAATACTGAACTATTTTGTTATGGTAACTGGTATTTATAAATACTGAACTTTTTTATGGTTACTGGAGTGAGTACCATGTCCAGCTAGCCTTCCTTGTAATACCTTGATTGAAGCTCCAAGCTTATGGTACAAGTACCGGCTTCCATGAAACCTCTTACATAAGGGATAAATATTTTGTAATTATAGATGCTAAACTATTTTGTTATGATAACTAGGGTGAGTACTAGTTCCAACTAGCCTACCTGGTAACGCCTGGATTGAAGCCCTGAGCTCAGATACAAGTACCTGCCACCAAGTATTTGCTGTATTGACACCTCTTACATAAGGGCCAAATATTTGGTCATTACAAAGGCGAATGACCTTCGCTAGTAACCAGCAGGTCATGGCATGGGTCACTGTCCTTAGCCAAAAAATGCGCAATACAAGATGGTAGCTTTCCCTTCGTGTGTATGGCGAAGATTAATCCAGAAATAAGTGGAAAGCGGACAGAATATTGGAAAGAAATCGGCCATTGAAGAGACGAATTGTAGTTGTTTGCGTGATGAAGACTCTACATACAACTAAAACACCCGAAGGGTTTCCACTGGTTACCATTTAGCCGAGTACCTGAGTTTTATCATCTGAAACAGGAAGAAATGTAACGCCCGTAGGCCGATTTTCTCAACTATATACATATGTACATACTCACACACACACACACACATTATATACACATATATACATATATATATATGTATATGTAATATATATATATATATATATATATATATATATATATATATATATATATATATATGTATATATATTAACTTTACACAGTTGTTCTGTGCATTAATACAATTACTAACGGGACCTCATTAAAACTGGATGGTATCCAGCGGAGATATTTATTCAAGAATAAATATCTCCGCTAAATACCATCCAGTTTTAATGTGGTCCTGTTATTAATTATATATATATATATATATATATATATATATATATATATATATATATATATATATATATATATAGTCATGGATCCAATGTATGAATGTTTTCAGAAAAAGAGAAATTCTGATAAAAACCATTGTATTCTAAAGAGTACAATATGGCGATAATATAATTTTGCAGTGAAAGATAAGATATATGTTCCTGAGAATGTCCAGATTTTCAGAACAAGAAACATTTGTGTTGAATAGGCAAGCAGCCTTCTTGGTTTCGAGAATGATGTACTGAGAACCTGTGTATGAAAATTTATAACTTTATTTTAAACAAGTAAGCAATGTGCATTATTTATGTAATAAGTAGTATAATATTTCATTTCTAGTTTTGAAACAAGTTTATTCAAAATAAACAACAATTTTATTAAAAGAAGTAAGCCCGATTTTTTTACATGATTTCGATCATCTGAACACAGGTTTGCTATGCTTTACGTTAATGAGTAAGAAAATTCAAGTTATCATTGGTTAATTTTAGTAGGTTAAGAAATTTTTTATTTCTTAGGAAAGTGCTCATATTTGCTATTCTCAACACTTTTTTTAATTCTATCTGTTTAATTTTTCAAGTAATGCATACGCCTTTAAATACGCGTATTAATACAGAGACTTGCTTATCAAATATTCATTTACAGCGTAATATTTTTACCTTCTCTAGCCAGTTGTAAATGCTAATGTATAAAGGAACTCTAAAGTGAGTTTCTTCACATTGATCATATTTTCATTTGCGTATTCATAACCGGATGTATAATAGGGACTTTTATTAATCAAAGTTGTTAACCACAAATATTAATTTTTTTCTGCTTACTTGAAAAATGAGTAGTAACTACAGCCAGAAAATACAAATTTTCCATCAAAATGTTTTTTTATTTTGATGGAAAATGTTTATTTTATGGCTGTAGTTATTACTCATTTCTCAAGTAAGCAGATGGCGCTAGACCAAGGTCAAATTTTCCTTCGACACAATAATGAAATAAAGCTGAGCAGAAATAATGAACATTTGTGATTAACAACTTTGATAAATAAAAGTCCATATTATACAACCGGCTATGAATATGTAAATGAAAATACACGACAAAGAAAAAATTAAATTCTAGCGAGGAATATGTTATTTTATATATTTTATACAAACAAAACACGTCTTTTTTTTTTT
>NC_089783.1:35951624-35959124 GCF_040412425.1 Macrobrachium rosenbergii | reverse complement strand
CGAAAATATGGAACGTGATGAATAGATAAATGAAGATGAAATCCTTTTGGATTTTATCTTTACATATATATATATATATATATATATATATATATATATATATATATATATATATATATATATATATATACATATACATACATACATACACACACGCACACACACTCGCTGACCAACCCAGTGATGCCTTGGAAAACTCCGAATGACAGTCTACGTGTAGGGGGAGGGAAAAGGGAAAGGGTTGTCCCTTTTATCTTGGTATTACTATGGTGAATCCTTTTATCTTGGTATTACTATGGTGAATGTCCCTTTTATCCAGGTAGTACTCTGGTGACTGTCCTTTATCCAGGTATTACTTTGGTGACTGAAAAACATTTTTAATAATATATTTCTGTTATCTCGAGTACATGAAATGGGACTATGATAAACCCGTAGAGTTTATTTACCACATGAGGTACAGTACAAAGGGAAGGGGGAAGGGGGCTGCGGTACGTGTTCGAAGTTGGATCAAATGATGGCCACGTGAGAGAGAGAGAGAGAGAGAGAGAGAGAGAGAGAGAGAGAGAGAGAGAGAGAGAGTTAGTATAATAATTTACTGGTCAATTTTTTATCCGATATATTGTATTTGTAAATGTCAAAAAAACCTCTTAACTTCTCGATTTTTTCCCACATTTTGCATGCGCACGTAACTACAAAACCTAATCATTAGAAGTAACAATACTATGATGTATCAGCTTCATAATACATTGTTCCCAGTTTTGTGAGTTTAAAACACCAGTTATACAGAAAGTAACCAGGTGCGCTTAACCACTTGCATTCATGAAACCGTGTTATATTTCCTCACCTTACGATGTTACTAATTCACATTTTCAAAGGTAAGTACACAGTGTTAAACAAATTCCGTTCTTTAATGGTTAAGAACATTTCATTCGAAACCTGTGGTTCATAACTGTAGCGCAAAGTCGAATAATAATTTTCCTTATGTTGAAACTTGGTATCAAAACTTCTGAGTTGTTTTTCTTGAAGTTTACCCACGCTTACGTTTCTAGGATTGTTAAGGCTGATCTCGGAAAAGGAAGAGCTTTATCAAATGTCTTGTGGTAATGTAATCCATTTTCATTAAGTGCTTCGTATCCCAATTGTGCTAACTGGAGGTAAGAAATGGAAGATAGAATGTCGTTCAAAGCAAGTGGAACAAACAGAATGTCTGTACGAGTATCTGTACACAGAGAAATAAAGAAATGTGTGTGTTGAAATTTTAAGCAATTCTAACCCCAAGCAAAAGAGAAATCTTTGAATAATAATGAGATCCTGCTAGCAGTTGCAGAAGAGCAATTATGAACAACGAGCAACTCAGTACAAAAACTTTGAAAAACTTAAGGGAATTTATATACAATGAGAGAAATTTCTAACCCAAAGCAAAAAAGAAATCTTTGAATATAAATAAAATCTCGATAGCATTTTCAGAAAGATAATTACGAACAAGAAGCAACTCAATACAAGAAGTAGTTTGAAAAACCGGAAGGCATTTATGTAAAGAGAGAATCTTCCCAGACTAAATATTAAAAATGGAAATAGAAGCAGGAGATGAGAGTGTGGGAAGAGGAGGACAAATGGCTGTGGAGATCGCGTCTCCTCGTAATCTCAAATAAGATACTTGATCCTCTGGAGAGGGGGAGAAAATAGTTGGAAAATTCTCATACTTTCTGTTATGCTTCTGGGAGAATTCTTTTGCGACGGGTTTTTGCAAGGTTTTCCGAATATCAGACTGGCCATTTATTCTCAGACTTCAGGAAATATTTCAGGGAAATAGTGTGTTCTAAACGTGAATACAGACACGTGCACAAATACGCACACGCACGCACACAGACATATATATATATATATATATATATATATATATATATATATATATATATATATATATATATATATATATATATATAATGAAAATAAGAAGGCCCATAAAACACTATTTAAACGTTGAAACCATATATTTCGGGCACTTGTTTCTGTGCCCCTGTTCACTGGTAGAATATGGACAGGTGGAAAGTTACAATGGTATATATACAAAAACATGAAGGTGTGGCCTTAGGCCTCCGATGTTAAGGAGGTGGCGTTTCTTAAGAAGGAGGAGATTGACCAAATTCCTAGTGGTTTTGGCCTCATTAGCTCCCGTTTGGCGATGGATCTGGCGGTCGCGTTTCTTGGGTCATCTTCTTCAAAAGGGTGCGAGGATTAAGGTGTCAATGGCGTCCGATTTCCAATGTCCTCCTGACAGGTTCATATTGTTGGTTTGATTGATGATAGCAGATTCCAGCATCTTTCTTTTGTACGGACAGCTACTCTTGAAAACCAACTCCGCCCCACTCCAGTTAATGACATGCCCTGTATTTCTAATATGTAGGAAAATTCCCGAACTCTCCGAAGCGTAACGTACTGATCTTTTGTGCTCTGTTATTCTTTGCGAGAGCGATCTACCTGTCTCGCCTACATAAATGTCATGACAATTACTACACGGTATCTTGTAAACTCCGGCTTCTTCCTTTTGTTATTTAAGTATACGTTAACGAGCGAACTCCCGATGGATTTGGGATAATGGAAAATGAAAGGATTATCAGAACTGAGTTGCTCGGTGGCCTTTTGGATGTTTTCATCGTATGGAAGCTTTATTTTGTTGTTGAAATCTATTTGTCTGTTGTGAGTGGGACCTCTGTAGTATATTTTATTTGCTTTATTAATAGCCCTCTCGATAATGTGTGGTGGATAGAGCAGTTGCGTTAGGTGTTGGCGGATCGTGTTAAATTCTTGATCCAGGTACTCATTTGAACATATCCTAAGTCCTCTGAGGAATAGGTTGCACCCTACCATGATTTTTACGGAGACGTCGTGGTAGCTTAAGAAATGAATGTAGGAGACAGCGAAGGTGGGTTTTCTATATACTGTAAATGCATACCTGTTCTGTTTTCTTATGATCAGTACATCTAGGAACGGCAGTTTTCCGTCCTTTTCCCATTCTGTTTTAAATTTTATGGTCGGAACTAGCGAATTTAGCCTATTAAAAATTCCTTAAAGTCCCCCAGCTATTGTCCCAGAAAGTAAAGATATCATCTACATATCTAAGCCAGATCATGTTATGGGGTTTGATAGACGACAAAAGTTCTGTTTCGAAATATTCCATGTACAAGTTTGCTAGAAGGGGTGATAGGGGACTTCCCATGCTACAGCCAAATTTTTGTTTGTAAAAATTACCATTGAAAGAAAACACGTTGTTAGTTACACAGAGGTTGATAAGTTTTAAAGTTTTATCTATGCCAAGAGGAAAATGGTCTTCATATGGTTGTAACTTCCTCTCTAAGAAAAACAACACGTCGGCAATCGGGACTTTAGTAAATAATGAATCGACGTCTAGACTGAGCAGTTTGATGTTGTTTGAGGGGATGTTTAAACTATTAAATTTTTGTATGAAATCTTCTGCATGTTTGACGTGGGAGGATGAGAAGGTTCCTAGAAAGGGTGATAACAAGTCTGCGAGCCATTTTGATAATTTGTACATAAGAAAACAGAACAGGTATGCATTTACAGTATATAGAAAACCCACCTTCGCTGTCTCCTACATTCATTTCTTAAGCTACCACGACGTCTCCGTAAAAATCATGGTAGGGTGCAACCTATTCCTCAGAGGACTTAGGATATGTTCAAATGAGTACCTGGATCAAGAATTTAACACGATCCGCCAACACCTAACGCAACTGCTCTATCCACCACACATTATCGAGAGGGCTATTAATAAAGCAAATAAAATATACTACAGAGGTCCCACTCACAACAGACAAATAGATTTCAACAACAAAATAAAGCTTCCATACGATGAAAACATCCAAAAGGCCACCGAGCAACTCAGTTCTGATAATCCTTTCATTTTCCATTATCCCAAATCCATCGGGAGTTCGCTCGTTAACGTATACTTAAATAACAAAAGGGAAGAAGCCGGAGTTTACAAGATACCGTGTAGTAATTGTCATGACATTTATGTAGGCGAGACAGGTAGATCGCTCTCGCAAAGAATAACAGAGCACAAAAGATCAGTACGTTACGCTTCGGAGAGTTCGGGAATTTTCCTACATATTAGAAATACAGGGCATGTCATTAACTGGAGTGGGGCGGAGTTGGTTTTCAAGAGTAGCTGTCCGTACAAAAGAAAGATGCTGGAATCTGCTATCATCAATCAAACCAACAATATGAACCTGTCAGGAGGACATTGGAAATCGGACGCCATTGACACCTTAATCCTCGCACCCTTTTTGAAGAAGATGACCCAAGAAACGCGACCGCCAGATCCATCGCCAAACGGGAGCTAATGAGGCCAAAACCACTAGGGAATTTGGTCAATCTCCTCCTTCTTAAGAAACGCCACCTCCTTAACATCGGAGGCCTAAGGCCACACCTTCATGTTTTTGTATATATACCATTGTAACTTTCCACCTGTCCATATTCTACCAGTGAACAGGGCACAGAAACAAGTGCCCTGAAATATATGGTTTCAACGTTTAAATAGTGTTTTATGGGCCTTCTTATTTTCATATTACACTGTAGTATTACAGGAAAAGACATTCATATATATAATATATATATATATATATATATATATATATATATATATATATATATATATATATATATATATATATATATATATATATATATATATATATATATATATATATACACACACACACACACACACACACACACACACACACACACACACACACACACACACACACAAGAACCACACAGTTCCCCAGGTCTATTCAAATTGATTATTCTCAGGTTCTCTCCCAACCCCCATTCTGCGTGTGAGTGTGGTAACTGGACATTTGTTTTATTCATGTCTGCTCCTTTGATTTCAGGATACAGAGGGATCACCGTTGTAGATCTTGAATATCTTCAGCCAGTGACGTACCTCTCTCTCTCTCTCTCTCTCTCTCTCTCTCTCTCTCTCTCTCTCTCTCTCTCTCTCTCTCACTCTTACTCTTGGGATCAGTGTTGTAGATCTTGAATATCTTCAACCAATAACGTACCTCTCTCTCTCTCTCTCTCTCTCTCTCTCTCTCTCTCTCTCTCTCTCTCTCTCTCTCTCTCTCTCACACATGAGATCAGTGTTGTAGATCTTGAATATCTTCAACCAATAACGTACTCTCTCTCTCTCTCTCTCTCTCTCTCTCTCTCTCTCTCTCTCTCTCTCTCTGTTGCTCTTGGTTAATGTGTCGAGAAATGGTCTGATTCCATTTAAGCATTCTTTGTACGGTAAAGCATTTGTAATGGCTGGCTGATATTGCCACACGATTTAACAACTTTTCATCACAAAGCTTCTCTAGATAAAGGTATCAAAATTCAGCAAGTTGAATTCTGAGCCTTTATAATGGAAAAAACCTGCGGGAACATGGCGCCACCAGATATGTCATTGAAGAAAATTTTGTTAGTTAATTCTCAGGAGGGAGAGACAATGAAACAAGTTTACTTGTATAGATTGGCGTACGCTCACAATGAGTATTATTTTGATAGAGAAATGGAACTGTTAAAAATCACTTATTTACTTCTGTAATTATTAACAATTTCCCCTAATCTTTCATTCATGGTTTGCCTTATCAGTGATCATTGGTTATTAACTATTGTTGACCTCGAGAGTCGAATAACTGTATTTATCTTTATCAGTATTGAATGTATTAGACACACTTGCGTGATATAAACAACCTTTCAACATTAAGACAACAAACGCCTTTTTTTTTTTTTTTTAGCTTATTAGAAATAACTTTACAAGGAATGATAAAGCACCGGTTTCCACTCGTCTGTATTGCAATGTAACAGACCTAAAAAACCTTATTAGAGACTTAGCTCCATATATGCCAGCAAACTGACCTTATTCTGAGAATAAGCTCCAAAGGGAGTTCATTTCATGTATGTATATTCACTCAGGCTACAGATCTCGAGATCACGAAATAAATCAGTGCTGTCTCTTTTTTTTGTTTGTGCTGTGCAATCTTTATTTTCATCTTTGAATAATAATAATAATAATAATAATAATAATAATAATAATAATAATAATAATAATAATAATTATAATAATAGAGAAGCAAATCCAGAGTTATGTAAATGTACATATATTTAAAGATGGATCTGTACAGAATATATTAGGCACATTCACGTGATATAAGCATATGTACATTTATATAACTGTGGATTTGTTTCTCCAATTGAAGACTCATGCTACTATTAGTATTTTTAAATAATAATAATAATAATAATAATAATAATAATAATAATAATAATAATAATAATAATAATAATAATAATAATAATAATAATAATAATAACAATAATGATGATGATGATGGTGATGAAACAAGACAACCCTGTAACGAGGTATAATATCGAGAATTAAAAGGCACAGTAGCGTTAAAAAGATTTATGTACAAAGTTAAAAGTGAAAAGGAGAGACTTTCAGATACTACTTCGTATCCCTTTCATTCCTCATCAGGTAGGACTGATGAGGGATACGGATTAGTATCTGAAAGTTTCTCCTTTTCGTTTTTAACTTTGTACAAAAATCTTTTTAACGCTACTGTGCCCTTTAATTCTCAATAATAATAATAATAATAATAATAATAATAATAATAATAATAATAATAATAATAATATATCAGCATGACGCAGATTTTCAGAAAAACAAATTTTTTCAGGGTTCACATATTCATTTTAGGATTCACGAAGTTCTGTGGTATTTCCAGTCACAGACGAATTGCTATAAGCCTCCCTCTTTGAGTCACGGACCCCTAACCTGAGTAATGAGTTGCGTGATTAGTTAATGACTAATCCCAATCTCATACAAATACGAGCGAGGGCCATTCGGCCTTATTATGTAATTGTTATCGATGCTCTCTCTCTCTCTCTCTCTCTCTCTCTCTCTCTCTCTCTCTCTCTCTCTCTCTCTCTCTCTTGCTCATGGGATCAGTGTTGCAGATCTTGAATATCTTCAACCAATGACGTACCTACTCTCTCTCTCTCTCTCTCTCTCTCTCTTGCTCATGGGATCAGTGTTGTAGATTTTGAATATCTTCAACCAATGAAGTACCCTACTCTCTCTCTCTCTCTCTCTCTCTCTCTCTCTCTCTCTCTCTCTCTCTCTCTCTCTCTCTCTCTCATGGGATCAGTGTTGTAGATCTTGAATATCTTCAACCAATGATGTACCTACTCTCTCTCTCTCTCTCTCTCTCTCTCTCTCTCTCTCTCTCTCTCTCTCTCTGTCGGCCCAGTTTTAGCTTGAATTTCATTGGGAAAAGGTTGGGGGGAGGGGGCTTATCTTTAAAGGTCTTGCAGCACGATACCTGCTTTCCAGAAATAGCTTCAGTCTCTCTCAAGACTGGAAGGGGGGGGGGAGGGTGTTGTATTTCTTAAGGAATACCTGGAAAAGGCGTGGAAGATGTTGGTTAAGGAAGG
>NC_089783.1:35879124-35946624 GCF_040412425.1 Macrobrachium rosenbergii | reverse complement strand
TATATATATATATATATATATATATATATATATATATATATATATATATATATATATATATACATATATATATATATATATATATATATATATATATATATATATATATATATATATGTGTGTGTGTGTGTGTGTGTGTGTGTATGTATAGGTTTCGTTTGCTAATGAGATATAACAAAATACGAAGAGAATTTCAATGTAACTGAAACATTGGGAAAGTTGTAAACTACTTTTCATTTAAAGGCTCTGTAGCATGTAGAAAGATATGACGACGTATGAGATTCTTCTCACTGATGAAATTCTCGAATGAATGAAACATATTTGCTACCGGTATTTGAATATTGCTATGAATATGTAACCTTAAGAGGGTTCAGGTTGACAGGCATCCGTTCTGTTTCTGCTGGAAGAGATAAGTTGAAGACAGAATATTCGGTGTACAAATTCATACATGTTTACATACGGTAGTGTCTAAAGATAAACTGTCGTAATTTAGTTACAACTGAAGTATGTGGTCATAAAATGAAATAAAAGCAGCTATTTGGCATTAGCATCAACCAGTAATCTAATGACCCAACGCTATTATCAACAAAAACTTATGTCGAAAGTTACATCTCAAAAGTTTAAATGACTGCAAATGTTAATAAAGCTCTGGGTTGCGCTTCGTAACTTAAAACAAAGAACACTCCAGTATTTAAAATAACATGAAATCTTTTTCGAATCTGCAACAGGAAAAGGCTTACAAAATACCGTGGGATTTGCACTGATCAGTCACTTTTCTACCTGTCTGAGGGTCGTTATATAGCTAAATTAATTATCAGTCTTTTCGAGGTATCTCCCCTCTCACTCGCTTTCGTAGGAATGGAATGGCATATACAGCTTAGCTGGGATCTACGAGGTCATTCAGCGCTGGAAAGGAAATTGAGGGTAGGTAGGTTTGAAAGGTGTAACAGGAGGGAAACCTGGCAGTTTCACTACGAAATGATTGTCAGGAGAGGTTGGACAGCAGTATAATAGAAATATAATATGAATGGAGGTGCAGTAGAAGGAAAGACTGGGGTTGTAGGTAGGGGCCGAAGGGACGCTGCAAAGAACCTTTAGCAATGCCTACAGTGCACCCCGTGAGGTGCACTGCCGGCACTACCCCCCTTCGGGGTCACTGACTTTCGTGTGAAGACCTCTACGTTGATAAAGGCTCCAGTTTTAAGAGGAAGATGAAAGAGGTGAAGAGGGGAAAAAGTCATCTTAGAGCCTCTGTGGATTTTGTTATCATTTTTTTTTGGGGGGGGTGAATTTTACCTCCGAAAACCTCAAAATTGATAAATAGTTAAATTGATAAATAGTTACATTAGAATTGGTCATTCTAGCTGAAAGTTAGAACTAATTATAAAATTTTAAAGCATTAGCTTTAAGCAAGCAAGCGAGATCAAGAATCATAAGCTTTATTTTATATAACATCAAATGGCAACATAAGAGAGGAGGGGCATTATTAAAGTGTTAAAGGGAAAATGACATTTTGCAGTTCAGGTGTGGCACGTTGTTCCCAGGGAGAGGGGGGAAAGGTTATTTTTGAGTGGGGGGGAGGTGGGGGGATTTCTGTCATTTCAGGGAAGAGAAAAATTATGGTCTTGCCTGCGTGCGGAAAGAGCGAAAATATTATATAGCATATACTGTAAATAGGTAAATAGATAAATAAATAAATGAATAATAAATAAATAAATTAAATAATTAATATGAAAATATACAAGAAATAAATAAAAAATAATAAATATATATTAGATAAATTAAATAATTAATTGCTTAAAAGAATAAAGAAATTATTGAAACAATAAATTAGTTAATTAATTTGGTAAATAAATTAATTATTTAATTAATATGAAAATAAATAAGAAATAAATAAAAAACAGATAAATATATGTTAGGCAAATTAAATAATTAATTACTTCAAAGAATACACGGATTATTGAAAAATAAATTAATTAATTTAATAATTAAATAATTGAGTCAACAAGTTAAAAGGGTTACATTTTCACTCACCAGGGTTTTAGTTATTTCCGAAAAAAGAAAAGGGTTAATATCAAGGTTAGGATAATTACAGTCATTCAGGAATACACAAATGCGGGAAAAAACAACATGAATATTTAACAGACTGTGCATTACAGTCATTCGGGAATACAGAGATACAGAAAAAAATAATATGAATACTTAACAGACTATGCATTAGTCATTCAGGAATACAGAAATACAGAAAAAAATAATATGAATACTTAACAGACTATGCATTACAGTCATTCAGGAATACAGAAATAAAGAAAAAAATAATATGAATACTTAACAGACTATGCATTACAGTCATTCAAGAATACAGAAATAAAGAAAAAATAATATGAATACTTAACAGACTATGCATTACAGTCATTCAGGAATACAGAAAAAATAACACGAATACTTAACAAACTATGCACTACAGTCATTCAGGAATACAGAAATACAGAAATAATATCACGAATACTTAACAGGGTATGCATTACAGACTACACACTTCAAATAAAGAACCGGTCTACATTCTTCTGTGAAACATACAAGACACAGGAGACGGTTTCACAGTATTACGTCACGGGAATATAACATAGTGGCAGTGACCACACTAACAGAGTTTATGGAACTTCGGAAGTTCAAGCGAAGATATAGTGCATTACTACCCTAATATAATTCTATTTGTATTTTGATAATTTAATTACATTTTTTTGTAATTATTTATTAATTGGTCAATTTATTTTTCACTCTTAATAAGTAATCTCTTCTTTCTGTATTTCCCAGTACCTTCTGTTACCTCTTTCTCATGGGCACCATATTCTTTGGAATCATGAATTTCAAGTCAATGGTTCCTGTGGTCTTATTCTATACGAATAGGGTTCTCTGAATAATAATAATAATAATAATAATAATAATAATAATAATAATAATAATAATAATAATAATAAATATGGCAACCAAATTTCATTAGACAAAAGTTTAAATAATAATCACCATTATCTGGAATTTTTGTAAGAGTGAGGACATATGTATGTATGCTCATATATGTAAAAGTGAGCTTAAGGTTGGTAAAAAAAAATTCATATTATTGATCAATCATAAAAATCATAATAAACATAATAATTGTTCGGCTTTCGCCTCGGACATTGCATAACTCTGAAACAAAACCGGTCTAACTTATATAATGAAAAAAATTCACTGTTGCATCAACGAAATGAGCGTTTGTTATTTTTGATACTTGTTCAATGTTGCAACGACCTTATCAAAATTTAAATAACTTTCTATTAGTGAATAGGATATTCTGCATGGAATTCCATCGACTTTTGTAGGATCGTTGTATTCATTCTCCTTTAAAAACGATTTTATAATAACTGACACATCTTGTATTTTATAATAACTAACACATTTTATGTATTTTATAATAACTAACATATTTTATATTTTATAATAAGTAGCACATTTTGTATTTTATAATAACTAACATATTTTATATTTTATAATAACTAACACATTTTATATTTTATATTTTATATTTTATAATAACTAACACATTTTGTATTTTATGATAACTAATACATTTTATATTTTAGAATACCTGACATATTTTATATTTTATAATAACTAACATTTTATATTTTATAATAACTAACACATTTTATATTTTATAATAAGTAACACATGTTATATTTTATAATAACTAACACATTCAAATAAGCAGAAGAGTTTATTTAGGTATGTCATTCGTCGTTATTAGAACAGCTCTGCTATCCGGAATGACCAGAATTCACATTCGAAAAATAAAATATGTAAAACGTACTCGTTTCCTGAATAATATCACTGCATTTTGGTAACAATAATTGTTGTAGAGCGTAAAACTTACTATGTGTGGGGATAAGCCTGTAACATTTTTCAACCTGTAGTTTGTGTATGTATATGTATATATATATATATATATATATATATATATACAGTGTATATATATATATATATATATATATATATATATATATATATATATATACAGTATATATATATATATATATATATATATATATATATATATATATAGTATATATATATATATATATATATATATATATATATATATATATATATATATATAGAGAGAGAGAGAGAGAGAGAGAGAGAGAGAGAGAGATCTTGAGGGAAATGTAAAACCGTTTTCCCTGAAACGTCGAAATATAGCGCCTAAAATGTAAAAAAAAAAAAAAAAACTCCAGAAACGAGTAAAAAACAGAGCTGGTAAATGGAAAACCGTTTATGGTAAACCTTGCCAAATCATAACACGTCTAAAAAAACAAAAAACAAAAAACAAAAATTCCTACAGAAAGGGAACCATTAGATAATATATTGGAAACTGCAGGTATCAAAAGGCAGATGTATTCCAGAATCATCAGTAAAAGTTGTTGTTATTCACAGCAGACATAAAACAGACATACTTTAAGGAGAGGAAAATCAAAGTACACAGCAGGAAGTCTGGATAACGGATGTTTTCCTCAGTCTGATGCCTTATCAGCATAAAGGGGTAACATCAAAGGACTCTGCAGTATCCTGCAGAAAGGATGATCAGGTAACAGCAGGACAGGGAAGGTGGAACCCAGTACATCGCAACTTTTATTATTATTATTATTATTATTATTATTATTATTATTATTATTATTATTATTATTATTATTATTCAGAAGATGGGCCCTGTTCATATGGAACAAGCCCACTGTAATATGGTGCTCATTAGGAAGTAAGAGAGGGTAAAGGAAGCCTTATTGCTGATGCTCAAAAACGAGAGAGATGGGCCGAAAGAATATGTGTATGTGATTGATGAGTGACATTTTACGTGTTCTAACATTCGTAATATTAAGTATAAACGTTTCAATGATTCAAAATGCTGCAACAATCTCCTGTTTTCAGAGCAGTTCGAATCAGACAACATTGCAAAACAGAATCAAAGGTTGGAGAATACACTTGAGGATAAAATAAGCTAAATTACGTAGAAAAGATGCATAAGCAATGATTGATGTGTGATGTTTAATGTGTTCTAATATTCGTAATATAAATTTCATGTTTCATTGTTTTAAAAGACTGCGGCAATCCCCGGTACGAACCTGACAAAACTGCGAGACAAAAACAAAGGTCGGGTAATACACTTAAGGATAAAATGGTTTAAATTATATTGGAAAGATTTGTAAAGAAAGGTATGAGAATTCCATGTTGCTGAAGCGAAAACGCTTCAAAGACTGATTTGCTATTGTTAATATCTCTTCACTGTTTGCAAAAACCATTGCAGGCATTCATAGTGTCATTCTGTTTATCATAGTTTGTTTCTCCCCAGACGAATTAATTTTGTCATTTGTAGAAAAGAAAAGTGTACGTAGGATAAAGGAAATAATAAAGATTTCCAAATAAGCATAGGAGATGATTTAGTTATACGTATCCTTTCTTATAAAATTTCTAGTAAAGTTTTCCACTTATTTTATGAATAAATCCAACACATAAAGTGCATACACATACTGTACGATTGTGTCTGCAATAAAAACAAGTAAGAAATGCACCGTAGTTTCTTCGGCGCAGTCGAGTTATCTGTACATCGTATAATGAAGGCCACCGAAAATAGATCTATCTTTCGGTGGTCTCGGTATTATGCTGTATGAGCAGCGGCCCATGAAACTTTAACCACGGCCCGGTGGTGGACTGGCCTATATCGTTGCCAGATGCACGATTATGGCTAACTTTAACCATAAATAAAATAAAAACTACTCAGGCTAGAGGCTGCAATTAGGTATGTTTGATGATTAGACGGTGAGTGATCAACATACCAATTTGCAGCCCTCTAGCCTCAGTAGTTTTTAAGATCTGAGGGCGGACAGAAAAAGTGCGGACGGACAGAAAAAGCCGGCACAACAGTTTTCTTTCACAGAAAACTAAAATCCACGTATCTGTCCAGAGATTTACTAACCGCCCTAAAAATGCCTCCCGTCCCAAGTACCAAGAAACCACTTATGCCTAAGTACTTGGGGAGACCGATACATTTCCTTCGTATGAGGAAAAATAAAAAGCGGACCCCCCTAGAAAAAGGGAAGAATAAATTCCCCCTTTCACTTAACGCCTGACAGTTAAACGTTGCGAGTGTCATTCGGTAGGAACTATTGGGGAGGCTTGACATTCATATCTCTCTTTTTCCACAGACACTGTCGCATTTTATGAAGGGAGGTGTCTAAGCTCTACCCTCAACGTGTTTTCAACATGTGAATTGCTCTCTCTCTCTCTCTCTCTCTCTCTCTCTCTCTCTCTCTCTCTCTCTCTCTCTCTCTCTCTCTCCCCTGCATAAAAGTTTCAGATCTGATCTTTCACTTCCGTTTCACATCCAGCCCTTAGTAAATCTCTCTCTCTCTCTCTCTCTCTCTCTCTCTCTCTCTCTCTCTCTCTCTCTCTCTCTCTCTCTCATTCATTTCTTATTTATGAAATGTAAATCTCATTCCTTATCTAAAACCTAGGTCAACGCAATTTCTCTCTCTCTCTCTCTCTCTCTCTCTCTCTCTCTCTCTCTCTCTCTCTCTCTCTCTCTCTCTCTCTCTCTCTCTCAATAGCCTTGTAGTTTTTAAGTGAAAAAATTTATCTTTCTTCTGTCTGAGGTCTTATTGTTACTCCAGATTCTTAGGTTACCTTTGTCTTTTACTTATGATTTAAATGTTAACTTTGTTATTTCATTTGTGTGTTTTCTTTATGGGCCTATTTTCAATTATTTCTTTTAATTGAATCATATCAAAAACACGTAAAGTTTTACCTAAACCCACTTTAGATGGAAGAAGTTAATATAATATCAGTTTGAAATGTGTTAGAATAATTGTTATTGCACGCTTCCGTCTTGAAGCTACTAAGCTTTGAACTCCTTCCACGAAAACAAAGATATTTTTAATGCTTTCATGAAAAACTCCCGTAGGGGGTAGTGCCGTCAGTGCACCTCATGCGGTGCACTATAGGCATTACTTAAGGTTCTTTGCAGCGTGCCTTCAGCCCCCTAGCTGCAACCCCTTTTGCTCCTTTTACTGTACCTCCTTTCATATTCTCTTTCTTCCTTCTTACTTTCCACGCTCTCCTAACAATTGATTCATGGCGCAACTGCAAGGTTTTCCTCCTGTTACACCTGTCAAACCTTTACTGTCAATTTTCGTTTCAGCGCTGAATGACCCCGTTGGCCTCAGTGCTTGGCCTTAGGCCTAAATTCTATATTCAACACTCAATTCATGAATAACATTCATCATTTTGATGAATCTCCCAAAACAGATTTGACCAGTAGGTTTTTAACTGTTTTGGTATAACCAAATTTATCCTCTTTTAAGAAAATCATGAACAAAAAAAAAGAATATGTCAATAGTCGTTTTTTTTTTTGTGGGGGAAGGGGTTACTTGGTTTTGGGTGGGGGGATTGGGGTGGTACTAAGCTCTCTCTCTCTCTCTCTCTCTCTCTCTCTCTCTCTCTCTCTCTCTCTCGCTGACGGTCGGGGTGGCTCTGTAACTGAATTAAAAGTTGCCAAAGAGATTTAAAATTAAGTTATGTGACACAAAGCCTTCCTAGAAGAGCTCATTGCCGTACTACGCGTGCTGGTGAATAATAGCTATCGAAATAAAGTAAATCCTGTAGGGAATATATTCCTTTTTCCAGAGAAAAACAGCTGATGCTTCGTCATTTTAACGAGGGACGGACAAACAAGGAAGTATCTAGGCTTATTGATTTGTAAGTTTATTTTATCTTAATGAGTGATCTCTTCTTACTATATTTCCCTTTGCCTTCTCTTACTTCCTAATGAGCACCATATTCTTTGGAAACTTGAATTTCAGGTCAGTGGCCCCTGTAGGCTTGTTCCATATGAATAGGGTTCATCTTTTGAATAATAATAATAATAATAATAATAATAATAATAATAATAATAATAATAATAATAATAACAGCAGAGACAGATACAGTAAAATGAAATGAAGTTAAATAATATAGTTGACAGTGCCTTCTAATAAATTGATGTTACATGAGTCTACAGAATATTTTTTCTTCTTGAAAGTAATTTGAATAAGAAAACGGAGACAGTAAGGACAGAGTAAAAGAGCAAGCTAGTTCCTAATTACACATTACATGCTAGAAATTTCCAAATATTTAGTGCTTCATGTTTTTACCAAACAATCACTTTCATTTGCTCGCTGAGAGCCACAGTTATACCATGGAAATTTTTAAAACAAAATTTAAACCTTAAAAAATGCAATGGTTTGCCAGAGGACAATGAAAGAGCGAACTGTTTTACTGTAGATATTCTCTGCTTAAATTTGGCAATCTTTCAGTAAATGGATTTGTAGTAAAGGGAACAAGTGATTCACTCTTATCAAAGGAAGTAGCTTTGGTCTTCGCCTGTCACTTCTGGTAACACAGGCGGGTTATGGGATGTACCCGGATACTCTACGAATGTGTGTGTGTGTGAGAGAGAAAGAGAGAGAGAGAGAGAGAGAAATAGCGTTTCATTCAAAGTCCTAAGATTGTGTGTTTGATTACACTGTCTAGCCCTTTCTGTTCATACCATTAAGCGCGTATCTCATTCACTGTAGATGAAAAATTAAATATAATTCAGCACAACCAAATGGAAGTGAGAGTTTAGAAGAGGCGAAAGAACAGAATTGGATGAGAATATACGAAAGGAGAGGGAAAAGGCAATATAATTCTAGTGACGTAAGCTACCCCGAAGCAAAAGGATGTTCCTTTAGAAAAATGTTAGTGAATGGCTCTACATAATCCGAAAGGAAAATAAGAAGAAGAATGATTACAGGGTATAAGAGAACAGATGAAGCAGAGATCATGAATGGGTGGAATACAAATAAGGAGAAATATAATGGAATAGAGTTTGTGATAGACAAGTGGCTTCATGGCACGATGAAATATAAGATGATGGAAAAGGATTAACAAATATATTGTTTATATTCTCATTATAGAGGACTGTACGATCAGCCATATTCACCTTAGAAATATTTAACATACGTTACCAGTTAAAAACTTTTTTAATTGGTATATACCTTCAATCAGCGAATCCTCGAAATGGTTATTGGTAAGAGATTTCGTTTTATTAGTTTTCTGTAAAAGAAAACTGTTGTGCCGGCTTTGTCTGTCCGTCCGCACGTTATTCTATCCGCACTCAGATCTTAAAAACTACTGAGGATAGAGGACTGCTAACTGGTACGCTGATCATCCACCCTCCAATCATCAAACATACAAAATTGCAGCCCTCTAGCCTCAGTAGTTTTTTTTTTAAGGTTAAAGTTAACTATACTCGTGCTTCTGGCAACGATATAGGATAGGCCACCAACGGGCCTGGGTTAAAGTTTCATGGGCCGCGGCTCATACAGCATTACACCGAGACCACAGAACGATAGATCTATTTTCGTTGGGCTTGATTATACGCTGCAGTGGCTGTACAGAAAACTCGATTGCGCCGAAGAGACTTTGGCGCATTTTTTACCTGTTATTTTTGGCTACGACTAAATAGTGGGACATTTTGCTTAGTAAACTTATAGAATCTTCTGACCTCCAAATGGTTAAGCAAATAGCAAATTCATTCCTGTCTTCTGCTTACGTCTCCTGGATTCTGGTGTGTAGGTTTTATGTTCTATTCCCTCCTATGTACTTATTTATCACATTCTTCTATGGCTTGTCCCTTTCTGCAGGCTGATTTCCCTTGGGAACCCTCGTAATGTTTATAGTTTGTTGACTGTTCATAAGGGTTTTCAGGTGAAGATTTAAAGAAAGAAAGAAAAAAAAGAAAGCAGGCATTGTAGCAGGCGGCACCGTTTGATGATTTCAGCAGCAAAAATAATTCTGAAACGTAGAAGTTACAAGTGAGCCCAAAAAGTAAATAAATAAAAAAAACATAAAGTCGACTGTCTTCACATCAATCATAGGTTTTGACATCTCATGAGACGTATCAGGAAACCATTCTCCTTTCGTGATAAGGTATGATATATTGTCTACGGCGAAGCCAAATCGATTGACTTGTGCGTTTATTTATGATTTTTCGTTATCAGTTGTCTTCTGGATTATGAGGTGTTCTGGAATACGAATGCTGAAGATTTATTTACATACGAGGGACCTACAGTTCCTCGAGATCTTAATACCATCATTCTTTTTTCCTTTTTCTCTTTATATACAAAAAATAACTCTTTATATACAAAAAAATAACTCCCTTTATATACAAAAAATAACTCACATGCACATGCACAAACACTCATATATACACACACATATATATATATATATATATATATATATATATATATATATATATATATATATATATATATATATATATATATATATATATATATAATATACGTATGTATGCATGTGTATGAGTTTTTCTAGAGAGAGAGAGAGACAGAGACAGAGAGACACAGAGTTAGAGAACAAAGAGTCACTGCAAAAAAAATGAGACAGTTACAGATTCTAAAGAGTTCCTGAGAATTAGAAAGCAAGGGCAAACGGTTACTTAAAGCCAAAATTGATGAAAATAGAAAATGGAAACGGAAAAACAGGAAAAAAAATTGGATAGAAAAAAGCATATTTCCATGGTTGTCACACCACCGCGTGAGCAGACTCCAGTCAGCAGTAATTGACAAAAAAAAAAGAAAAAAACATTAAACCTTACTCTCTTGGTATTCCTTTGAGAGAGGCAGCTGATTGTATCTGTTATTTATGATGCAGTGCCTATACCTATCTTATCTCTCTCTCTCTCTCTCTCTCTCTCTCTCTCTCTCTCTCTCTCTCATACGCATATATATGTGTGTGTATATACATATATATATATATATATATATATATATATATATATATATATATATATATATATATATATATATTATATATATATATATATATATATATATATATATATATATATATATATATATATATATATATATATATATATATATACATACACACACACACACACACATATATATATATATATATATATATATATATATATATATATATATATATATATATATATATATATATATATATAAACGTGTGTGTGCGTGTAATATATTCATATATACACACACATACACAAATACACGCCAGAGGGATATAAGAAATACAGTTCATACATCTTGCTTACCTTCCCATTCAGTGTTCTAGGACATGTCCATCGTATTCCAAAACCCATCATAATATAAAAAAAAAAACGAGTAAAGAAATATCATAAATAATCGGACCAAACAATCGATTTGGCTTCACCGTAGAGAATATATCATACTTTATCACACAAAAAATAAATAAATGATTTCCTGAGGTATCTCTCATGATGTGTCAAAGCACATGATTGATGTAAAGGTTATCGTTTATTTATTTTATTTTTTTATTTATTTTTTTTTTTTGCTCATTTGTCACTTGCACATTTGGAAATTATGAAATTATTATCACAGCTGAAATTATACCTATTTGTGTTTCTTCATCTGGCAAATACAACTTGTCAGCAGCTAGGGGAAGAAGATATAGTTTGAAAATTGGTAAAAATTAGACATTTTCATAGTAAACCTGACTTGAGTACTGAACCTGGGATTGTGATAACAAGAACACAATTTCTCATTTTTTTAAAGCTTTCATATTTTGGAAATCATCTCTTTTTTAAGTCAGTGGCCCCTTTGGTGTGCTTGTTCCATGTTAATTGGTTTCATCTACTGAAATAATAATAATAATAATAATAATAATAATAATAATAATAATAATAATAATAATAATAATAATAATAATAAGAGTGTGCTAGTAGAAACAGCTCATATAGTGAGAAAAGTGATGGATTCCTAAGGAGGCTGGATGCAACCCGGAACCCCACACTATAAAAACCACCCAGTCGAATAGGATGACTGTGATAGACAAAAAAAAGTAGTAATAATAATAATAATAATAATGATAATAATAATAATAATAATAATAATAATAATAATAATAATAATAATAATAATAATAATAATAATAATATACCAAACAATTACATTTTATTTTGTTGTTTTAAGAAGTGGCAATCTGTCCAGAGCAGTTATGCGTGTCATATTGCTTAATTTACCTATACCAGATTTGCCATTTACTAATCAATTTTGTTGCATGAAAAGTTACATTTTGCGTACTTGATCATCCTCTGAAAGAAGCAGTTATTATTATTATTATTATTAAAAAGGATGGCTGTATTATGCGAATTTATCTTATATAGTGTCTTTTCTATCCTCCTTATGATTTGCTTTTCAGGCTCAGCGATGTTAGTCAGTAACTGGTCGATATTCATGTTGGAAAAGGACAGTGTGCGGAATATTGGAAGTCTTTTATTAAAATATAAGATAAATTCGCATAATACAGCCATCCTTTTTAATAAGACCTGTTTAAAAGAGGGTCTACTCCCTTCATATTATTATTATTATTATTATTATTATTATTATTATTATTATTATTATTATTATATTATTATTATTATTATTATTATTATTATTATTATTATTATTAAAACAAGGCGACCCTGTAACGAGGTTATAATATCGAGAATTAAAAGCCACAGTCGTGTACAAGAATATTTGTAACGCTTCTGTGGCTCTTAATTCTCAGGTATTATTATTATTATTATTATTATTATTATTATTATTATTATTATTATTATTATTATTATTATTATTATTATTATTAATGAACCATGCCAATCCCGTCTTATGTGCCTACGGAGGTTTGTGCCCTGATGCCCAAGTTATTTGATTTTGCTCCTTAAGCCCCGTAGGGGGATAGTGCCGTCAGTGCGCCTCTCGGGGTGCACTGTGGGCATTACTAAAGGTTCTTTGCAGCGCCCCTTCGGCCCCTAGCTGCACCCCCTTCCCTTCCTTTAAATACACCTCCATTCATATTATATTTCTTCCATCTTGCTATCCACCCTCTCCTAACAATTATTTCACAGTGCAACTGCGAGGTTTCCCTCCTGTTACATCTTTCAAACCTACCTACTGTCAATTTCCTTTCCAGCGCAGAATGACCTCATAGGTTCCAGTGCTTGGCCTTTGCCCTAAACTCTATATTCCACTCTTCAAAATATGAGTTACATGACTGCAGATTGTGCAGCAATTCTTACAGTCGCCTCCTATTCCTTGACGAAACACGAATAAAAATAATTTTCGTGAATTTACCTAAGATTTTCAATAATTTTTGTACGTTACGAAGGAAGTATTTTGATTGGTCAGTCTACCAATCAGCTAATCCACGATTCACTTCGTACAGGCAAAACTGCGCTACTAACCTCTTTCATGCTTACCTCACTATATAACGAATCCACTCGTTTCCCTTAGTTTCTATTTATTTACTTGTGCATTTCCACCCATTTACTCTCCCTTTTGTACCCTTACGTCCCGTAACCATTCTTCTTTTCAGCGGTCTTTTGTCTGTTTTCCTCATTTCTATTTATCTTTTCGCCTCCCCTTCGTATTAAGAGGAACCCTTCTTGGCATTATTGTGCAAAAGCAGCGTCTTTCTGCTTTAGGGTAGATGGTTATTCTGCAACATTATGACGTTCTCTTCCCTTTCCTGTGGTTTTATTCTAATTTAATCCCACTCCTGCTTTGCCTTTTCCCAATTCTCAGTTTCTGTTGGATTTACTTATGTGTGTATGCGTTTAGTTTTCTGGAAAGAAAACTATTGTGCCGGCTTTGTCTGCCCGTCCGCACTTTTTCCTGTCCGCCCTCAGATCTTAAAAACTATTGAAGCTAGAGGGCTGCAAAATGGTATGTTGATCATCCACCCACCAGTCATCAAACATACCAAATTGCAGCCCTCTAACCTCTGTAGTATTTATTTTATTTAAGGTTAAAGTTGGCATAATCGTCCGTCTGGCAACGATATCGGATATGCCACCATCGGGCCGTGGTTAAAGTTTCATGGGCTGCGGCTCATACCGCATTATACCGAGACCGCCGAAAGATAGATCTACAGTATTTTCGGTAACCTTGATTATACGCTGTAAAGAAAACTCGATTGCGCCGAAGAAACTTCGGCGCATTATTTTCTTGTATTTGATTGAAATTGTTTTTTTTTTTTTTTTGTCTATATTAAATGACATTTTGCTCTGAAATAGCATGCGCAGTGTGGGTAATACGCTGTTTAAAAGCACGCAGTTTCTCCTCTCTCTCTCTCTCTCTCTTATGCTCTGAGGTAGACTATTATACTAAAATTATATTACCTTCTCTTCCCTCTCCTGTGGTTTTACTCTAATTTAATCCTAATCTCACTCTACCTCTTCCGAATTCTCACTTTCTGGATTTGCTTATGTGTGTGCTTGATTTTTACTCTTTTTTTTGTGGGGGGGGAGCTATATTAAATGCTATATTGCTCTGAAACATTGTGCACAGAGATGGAAACACACTGCTTACAAGCACTCAATATTTGTGATCTCTCTCTCTCTCTCTCTCTCTCTCTCTCTCTCTCTCTCTCTCTCTCTCTCTCTCTCATCTATAAAAGGATCTTCCTCCACATAAATTATTTCAAGCGTGATATGGATGCATTTTATTTTTCTCGTTTTAAAGCTTTCTTCTTCAGTACTCACCTAGTTAATAAGCCCTGTCAAAGGATTTGTTTCTAACCTAATTAACTTATTCCAGTGCTTCAATTTCCAAGTTAACGAGAGAGAGAGAGAGAGAGAGAGAGAGAGAGAGAGAGAGAGAGAGAGAGAGAGAGAGAGAGACATTCAGTTTATGAAATCTTGTTAAAAGTGAATCATGTTCCTTCAGTGAATGCAGGAGAGTGTTCAGGAAAAAAAATTATATATGTACATATACAGTATATATATATATATATATATATATATATATATATATATATATATTATATATATATATATATATATATATATATATATATATATATATATATATATATATATATATATATATATATATATATATAATCACAATAGCTGTAATCGGAAGGAGTGTGTAACGGTTGACTGTCAGGCTTTAAATGAAACAAAAATTATTCTCTCTTTCCCAAAGGGTTCTTTTTCTCCTTGTATTTTAATAATTTACTTACATTTTTATTTATTTTTTTTATAAATTCGTTAATTTATCTGTTTTCCTCATTACTGATCTCTTTCTGTATTTTCCTTTACCTTCTGTTACTTCTTTCCAATGTACACCATTTTCTATGGATGCTTGAATTTCAAGTCTATGGCCCCTTTTGTTGTCGTGCTCCATATGATAGGGTTCATATCCTGAATAATAATAATAATAACTGCACTATACAAAATAAAATATCATTCTCTTCAAGGACGCTGGTGCAGGAGCTTTGGACAAGAGCCATTTTCTATGCAGTAGGATATTCTGGTAAAAGGAATAGATAAATAGATTGGTAGAGTCACAAAAATGTGTATTTTATATACTAGATTTTCTCTTTTATGAATTGAAAACCAACCTCCAAATAAAACCGAATTATTAGTCAATCATTTGGGTAAAATTGTTCTTTTGCCATTCCGGAAATCTTAATAATGTCGATAATACTCCTTTTAAATTACATACGGGTCATTCATTAGAGATGGTGAAAAGCAAAATGAATACAATGAAATGTTAAATCATTCAGATATTGTTTGCAACCGGGAAAAGATAGTCAAGATAGATTAACCAGTTCTTAAAACTTTTCTCTGTAAAGATGTGGGATTCCGTGTATACATTTTTAGTTATCTGAAAAGAAAACTATTGTGCCGGCTTTGTCTGTCTGTTCGCCCTTTTATCTCTCCGCACTTTTTCTCTCCGCACTTTTTCTCTCCGCCCTCAGATCATAAAAACTGCTGAGGCTAGAGGGCTGCACATTGGTATGTTGATCATCCACCCTCTGATCATCAGACATACAAAAGGTTAAAGATATAATAAAGGTTAAAGATAGATATAATCGTGCTTCTGGCAGCGATATAGAATAGGCCACCACCGGGCCGTGGTTAGTTTCATGGGCCGCGGGTCATACAGCATTATACAAAGACCATCGAAAGTTAGATCTATTTTCGATTGCGCCGAAGAAACTTCGACGCATTTTTTCTTGTTTTTACTTTATTTTTTAATATTTTACCTTATTTTACTTTCAAACAAAAGTGTACCTTTCTTTTTAGGTTTCATCAGCACGGCCTGACTTATTGTATAGCATTACATGGGTTAAATTCCATTGTATAAGTTTCGATCATTTCTGAGATTTTCAATCTCAGGGGAAGCTCAAATGTCATTTCATTCCTTTGATACTTTCACTATGAAGTAACTCGAGTCTGTTGTCAGTGTTTATTCGGATTGTGGACTGAAAGATCTAGAACATATCTTCGCAGGTTATCTTGAGTTCTCATGCAGGAAAGAACAATAAATTCTCCTGAACGATAAATGCAGTTCAATCTTCATCAATCGTTTCTTCTTTTATTACACTCCAGAACTTCTGTTCTATTCGCCTTCATTTTAGGACTTCTCCCTTTCAATTCTCCTGTATCAAATAATTTTCTCTTTTGTAATTATTTCACTTACTCAGATATGAGGAAAATGTCTCCCTTAAACAACTTTTATTGTCTATGCTATGATAGAGAAACAGTGCTGTCCGAAGATGGAATGCAACATTACTACAATTCATTAAGTTACACCACACTATGTTAAACTAGTAATCAAACAGTTAATTATAAAAGAGGCACGAAAACTACTTTACCATCAGTCTCATCCATTCTAAATTTTGTTTGATATTTGATATACATACTGTAGTCATATTTCCTTGCTATAACAGGTAAGGTTCTCGCATATCAGTCGAGAGGACCGGGGTTCAAATCCCGCCGCTCACTGGTGGCTTGGGGATGGCGCCATTGCGCAAACCCGGTGGCCCACCAACCTAGTGGTCTGAAAACTCGAGAGGGTTAGTAAGAAAATAGGTACCCGCCCTCGGGCTGGGGGCTTAAACAGTGGGCCTAGCGACAGCCTCACACTCGCCACTTGTCTTAGGCAACGGGACTTCTCCCCCAGTGGCTGTCGGCCTAAGAAACCAGAGTTCAACGCCGGCCCTATGAGCCTTGCGAGGCCCAGGAGGACTTTAACCTTTAACCTGATAACTAAGGCAATTTTTACAACAAGTTATCATTCCATAAATTATTCTTTCTTGAGGATGGGTGGGGACTGAGTTACAGGATATACCACTAAATGCCTGTGAGTGGAAGGAGTTTGACAGTAAATACGATGAAATGAGAAATCAGCTTAATCACTATGGAATTAAAATTCTGTGAACGATTTGGTATCTGAAAGCAAAGGAGTCCTTGATTTGATGAAATTGGTAATCAAAGGCCGATGAGTTCAAGTGTGAAAGAAAAAATGGTTAGGTCTAGGTGGCAACTTGCTAAAGAAAAGATTCAAATGACTTTAAGAAAGAAGAATATATTACAAGGAGGCCTATATTCCTTAAAAGACCTATTGCCTTTTATGTATAATACTTCTTTCTAATGAACACTATATTCTGTGGAAGCTTGAATTTCGAGTCAGGGGCCTCTGAGGCCTTCTTCCACATGAATGAAGTCCATTTTCTGAAGAATAATAATAATAATAATAATAATATTATTATTATTATTATTATTATTATTATTATTATTATTATTATTATTATATTTCATCGTTATTTTCATTACTCTGATATGCTGGTCCGTAACTTATGCAATTTTGATTGATAAAATATTTCGAAAGACATCCTTGGAGGAACATTTATTCCTAGAAAAAAGAAATAAAGTAGCTAGGCTGTATAAACCACCCAAACAACGTTGATTTAACTTTTACTTCCAAATAACATAAGAAGGAAGATAAAAATCAAACCATTCCTTGCACTAACACAAAGGACAGCAGGCACTAAGTCAGTATCTTTACATCCTCGCTTGCTGTTTCCGCTTTATACTCCCAGAACAAATGGATAATGAGCAGAAAGGAAAAATGTACTGGATTTTCGATTTCCTTCTTTATTGGATGCCAATTTAAACACAAAATTTATATTCACAAAAGGTCATCACCCCTCATGCAAACATTCAAAGACATATACATATAAATTAATGCATACATACATTAACAGAAGGACAGCTGTCTATAGTAAACCCCTCTGCTTTAGACGCTATGTTGACGACACCTTTGTCCTTTTCAAACACCCACACCACGCACACTCCTTTTTAGATTATGCAAATAGTTTGCGCAACAATATCAACTTTACACTAGAAAAAGAAAATAATAATAAACTACCCTTTCTAGACACTGAAGGTTCCCAATCTTCTGAAGGTTTCAAAGTTAGTATCTATAGAAAACTTACTTTTACAGGTTTAGGCCTCAGTTTTTATAGCTCCTGTACATTTAATTTCAAGCTAAATTCCACGCTTATCCATGGAGCCCTCTCACATTCTTCTGATTGGTCCTCCTTGCATAACGAAATTTCCTTCTTACAAAAATATTTTCAACTAAATTTTTTTCCCTTGTCTTTATTCCGGCATAAAGTAGAGGACATTTTAAATAACCATTTTACCCCTCCCTCCCCTTCTTTCGATGTTCCCAAATTAGAATACTACTTTTCCTTTCCTTTTGTATAAAATGGTGATTATTTACGACTTCTGAAGTAGATTTTAACTAAATACTTCCCAGCAGTGAAGGTCAACATAATTTTGAAGAACCCTCAAAAGTCTTGGTAAGCCTTTTTAGACACAAGGAGCGACTCCCTCCATTGATGCAGTCGGGCGTGGTGTGCAAGTATACTTGCTGTTGCAGTCCGCAACAGGTTTATGTCGGAAGTACGCGCCGGCTGCTCAAGGTGAGGGCAGATTGCCACAGTGGATTGAGCTATCGTACTGATCTTAGCCTGGCAAAACCTGAAATCTCTAACATTAGAAATCATTAATTTGTAAAAACCCAATAGACTATAGAAACTTTGAAATAGTGACCACGACACAGGAGGGACACCTTAATATTTTGGAATCCTTGGTTATCAAGAAAATTGTTCCATCACTCAATAATCATTCAACTTCTACCTCCTTATACGTAGCCTAGTACCCCTCCCCTATTCTTGTTTACTTCCTAACCTTGTCTACTCTTATCAAACTTTCGTCCTCTGGACTTTACTACTGAAGGGAATCTATTTCTTGTTTTGGCATTGTCATTTTGCAGTCTTTAAAGCATTTTAATTTTGTAAGCCCTGTTGTAAGTTTTAATTAGTGTTTTTAGTTTTATGTCTTTTTTGCCAGAAAAGATGGTATATGGGTGATCCCGAAGCGCAGCTATTAATAAATATGTCAATGATGAGCTGACTGTTCTTCCTATCAATACGTCCTACTATGGGATTGTTTGGCTTAGCCTCCCTGAAATAAGAATTATATATATATATATATATATATATATATAAATATATATATATATATATATATATATATATATATATATATATATATATATATATATATCATCGTTGTACAAGCTGTCTTTATTCCAACTTTTCGTAATTGTCCACGTAATTACATCATCAGGGTTATTAAAATGAAATATAAAATTCCTAGTAAAATTGCAAAAACTCAAACTAAAAATTAAGAATTGAAAAAGCTGAGAATATACACACAACGCCAGAATTAAAGGTAACAGCATATACAGTAAACTAAAAATAAAAACAGCAGTAAGCAGAGCTACAGAACAAAAGATATATATATATATATATATATATATATATATATATATATATATATATATATATATATATATATATATATATATATATATATACACACACATATATGTATATATGTATTATTATATATAAATAAATAAATAAACATTATATATTACACATATATATATACAAATGGATATTCGATTAGACCCCTAGATATAGTCAATACGAATTCACTCATACTTCATCGCAGGAGATTATCGCAAGGAGAATTAAATTGACGAATATTCAGTTTCAGATCGAACACTAGTTCCTGGGTGTTGTTAATCAAACGCTCTCAGTTTGTCAACGCAGTCCATCGACGACAGGCCTTTATTGAGCGAATAACAGACTGTGAGATGTATGTATATATGTATATATATATATATATATATATATATATATATATATATGTATATATATATATATATATTTATATTTATATTTATAATATATATATATATAATATATATATATATATACAAAGTAAAATAAATAAATAGAGACATAAACAAGAAAACTTCACAAAACAAAGATCAAAGCCATTAACAAGCAAATCCAGTTTGAAGAAAATTCGTCACTAACAAACGATAAGTAAAAATACTTTAAAAGTGCTCAGAAACTGAAACTGCAGTTAGAGCAGGCTGTTACTAAAAGGTTACATTGTACTTCCTTACAATTTTATGAACAAGGTAACTATCTTAATTTAAAGAGACCTGAACTAAGATTCATAAGTTGATTGTTAAAATGCTTAATAAAGGCAGATCCAGTTATATTTCGCTTAACAGTGTGGTTACAAAAAATGATCTCGGATGAATTCTTTCAGTCTATACAGTGCTTAAAATCATTCATATGTACAAATATATATATTATATATATATATATATATATATATATATATATATATATATATATATATATATATATATATATATTATATAAATGCGTTTATGTGTGTCTCTCCATGTATCTTTATACATACAATTTGTGCAGATCCTTAATGTTTCTTAACTGTTCTGAAACCGATAACAAGCTGCAATATACCGCGTCTTTGAAAACAGCATTTCGGCATCACTGGATAAAAAAAAAAAAAACATATATCGAAAATCATTTTATCTGTCTGGAAAGAGAAGGAAGCGTTAGCTAGCTACGTGATTCGACCTTTCTTTTATTTATTTATTTTTTATTTAATTTCTCCTCTCTTCATTTCACCATCGGACTAGAAACATCGAGAATCTGAATCATTATTTTCGCATCACACTCGGAACCAATATTGGGCTGATATTTCTTTATACTTGATAGCTTATTATTTTTGAAATTCGGTGATATTCTCGAATGTCACAATTTTTCATTCAAGTGCGTAAAGTTCGTTCACTTTCTGAGTTTTTTCTGTTCAGATTTTAGTCCCAATATATATCATAATTATCCTCAGTATGCCCTTCATTCAAGAATGTTGAGAAGTCATCATCATTAAAGTTGTGTTGATATCAGTACCCATATATATATATATATATATATATATATATATATATATATATATATATATATATATATATATATATAATATATATAAAATATATATATATATATATATATATATATATATATATATATATATATCTTCTGTTATATAAAAGTAAATTTTTGCGTGTTTGTGCGCTATACAAATCCAAACTGTTTGACCGATTTACATAAAATGGCACGTGACCATCATTTGACCCAACTTAGACAACAGGGTATGTTTCAAACCTGTAACCCGTGACAGACATACAGTTACAGACATCATAAATGAAATTTTCGTTTTTAGTAGTTCCATCAGGTTTTTTTTCAGGTGCTTTATGGGTTAATGGTCATTTTTCACATGCCCGTTCCATGTTTTCTTCCCGGCGTTGTCAGAAGTATGATTAACCTGCAACACTACATCCCCTATAAGATAAATTTTTTAACAGAGTTTACGTGAATTTTTATCATAATTTATGATAATTATTAATATAATTGTTAATTACCAAGATAGAATCAACAGTGAAAACCTATACTGATAATTTCTATAAGTAGAGATCTGCTTTCTGTAGTAACCGAAGCCGAGAGCAACTTCCCCATCCTCACATGCATAGTAGCTGCTGGCTAAGCCCGACGTGCAAGATATACGATGTTTCCTTTTTTTTCATTTGTTCAAATGCTAATTTCCTCATTAATTGTTGCACGGTAATACCTGAATTAAAGGGACAGTCACCACAGTAATACCTGGATAAAAGGGACAGACAACAGTACTACATGGATAAAAGGGACAGTCATCACAGTACACAGTAATACCTGGATAAAAGGGAAGTCACCACAGTAAAACCTGGATGAAAGGGAAGCACAGTAATACCTGGTTAAAGGTGACAGAGAGTGACAGACAGAACAGTTATACCTGGACAAAAGAGACAGTCACCACAGTAATACCTGGATAAAAGGGACAGGCACCACAGTGATATCTGGATAAAAGGGGCAGTCACCACAGTAATACCTGTCAGTTCACCCATTACTGTTCGAATAATAAATGTCCATATGAAACAAGTAAAATATGCATCGAAGTTTCTTCGGTGCAATCGAGTTTTTTGTACTGCCGCTACAGCATATAATCAAGGACACCGAAAATAGATGTATCTTTTGGTTGTCTCGGTACAATGCTGTATGAGCTGCAGCCCGTGAAACTTTAACCACTCCCCATCAGTGGCCTGTCCTATATCATTGCCAGAAGCAAGATTATGGCTGACTTTAACCTTAAATGAAATAAAAACTACTGCGGCTAGGAGAGCTGCAATTTGGTATGTTTGATGATTGGAGGGTGGATGATCAACATGCCAATTTGCATCCCTCTAACCTCAGTAGTTTTTAAGATCTGAGGGTGGACAGAAAAAGTGTGGGCAGAAAAAGGTGCAGACAAAAAAATTTGGACAGAATAAAGTGCGGACGGACAGACAAAGCCACCACAATAGTTTTCTTTTACAGAAAACTAAGAAGTAGAATTGCCGGACCACCAACATAAACCCCACCTCTCTCTTCTCCCTCCCTTCCCCCTTCCTCCTCCCCCTTCCCTCTTCCCTCTCCCCTACCTGTAGACTGTCATTCACAGTTTTGCCGGGCAGCGTCGGGTTGGTCAGCTAATGTGTTTACTGTATATCATAATTATCCCATTATGCCCGTCACTTAAGTATATTTTTTCTTTCTTTAAGTGAGAGGGGGAATTGTTTAGATGTTATGTATCTACGTTGATAATGTTGTAATTTCGTAATAATCCTTTTGAAACGACATCGATTAATAACATAAAAAAGATGAACGAGGGAAATAAGAAGGAAATCAAATTTTCCACTAGTAATGACTATGGAAAAAATCTTCATAACCGAAATTGATTAATAATTGTTGTATATCGAAGCTAGTCATTTATGGTTCATATGCCAACTGGTATCTGAAACTGATATTTCAACATTCTTCTATTTATTTAGATTTATGAAATTTAGGCTTTCAAGCCAAAACTGGGGCACTTTTGATCATTCGCCGTTTAATACTATGAAAAGGAGATAGAGTGGTTGGACAGCAATGTAAAGAAAATTCAGATAAAAAAGGAAATGAAGCATAAGGACCTTAGGGTGGAACTAAGAAATAATAGTTGGAGGTGTTGGACAGCAAACTTGAAGAAATGAAACAGAAACGGAGATGAACTAAAAGGGTAAAGATAGGATGCAGCTAAGGGCCAAAGTGACACTGCAAACATCTTTTAGTAATGCCTACAGTGCATCACGTGAGGAGCATTGCGGGCACTACCCTCCACTGGTCTCCATTTTTCTTATTTATTTATACCATTTTTTGCAGTGGTGAAGCACACTCACATAAATACGAGGGAATGGAAATACGAGTTGCGATGTGTCTTCGCAATGGATGGGAAAAGCAGAGAAGAAGAAGCAATGTTAATAAATATAAATATGCGATGGAATCCATATTTCTTAGAGATTGTTCTGCGGGGGATATTTAAGACACCTACGTTCTATTTCCCGGTAAGTAACATCTTGGCAGATTTATCTCTCTCTCTCTCTCTCTCTCTCTCTCTCTCTCTCTCTCTCTCTCTCTCTCTCTCTCTCTCTGTTCTTAGTAAGCCAAATCTTGGTAGATTTATCCCTCTCTCATTCTCTCTTGGTGAGCAACATCTTGGTATGTTTATCTCTCTCTCTCTCTCTCTCTCTCTCTCTCTCTCTCTCTCTCTCTCTCTCTCTCTCTCGTAATTGGTAAGCAGCACCTTAGCAGATTTATCTCTCTCTCTCTCTCTCTCTCTCTCTCTCTCTCTCTCTCTCTCTCTCTCTCGTTCTTGGTGAGCAACACCTTAGCAGATTTATCTCTCTCTCTCTCTCTCTCTCTCTCTCTCTCTCTCTCTCTGTCTTGTTTATGGTGAGCAAAATCTTGGCAGATTTCTCTCTCTCTCTCTCTCTCTCTCTCTCTCTCTCTCTCTCTCTCTCTCTCTCTCTCTCTCTCTCTCTCACTGACGTCGCCCGTTACTGGCTATTGCTTATTTACTGAAATTAGTAGAAACGACTGGATGTAAGACAAGGTGCGTCATGAATCTGATGAGGCTCTGTATCCATAATACCGTGTGTTTAGTGAATGATGGAGATTAAATAATAATTACCAGACACATAACTACGATTCTCTTATCAATTCAAGCGAAGGTGCCAGCCATTACTACCCTAATGTTGTTCTCCTTGCATTTGAATACATTTTTATCCATTTATTAATGTATTAATTAATTTTTCTTTTTATTAAGTGCGATCTCTTCTTTCTTTATTTCCCTTTACCTTTTTTTCCTTCCTAATGGGCACCTTATTCTTTGGAAGCTTGAATTTCAGATCAGTGGCCCCTTTGGTGGGCTTGTTTATTGTGAATTGAGTTCATCTTCTGAATAATAATAATAATAATAATAATAATAATAATAATAATAATAATAATAATAATAATAATAATAATAATAATAATAATAATAATTATTATTATTATTATTATAATAATAATAATAATTATTATTATTATTATTATTATTATTATTATTATTATTATTATTATTATTATTATTTCAGCTTCGCTGAATGATTGCATTACGAATTAATATTTATCGGAGGCATCAAACGACGTGTCCCACTTTAATGAGAGCTAAGCAGTTGCTTGACATAACAATTAAATTCAAGCATGATCAATAACGTTTTAATTAGTTATATAATGGGAAAAAGTTCATTCATTAGTAATGTACATCGGATATTCATCAGTGGAATGAGGTCCCTAGCTGTGAGGGAGATATCCTACAGGTATTTTCCATAATCGAAGTCTTTAAGAAATATTTATTTCAGTTGGACAAAGTTAAATATTGATATTTCTTTTTAGAAGTAAACTATATAAGACACAAAAAGTTCCATTATTTTGCGGTTTATAACCAAAGTCTATTACGAAATATATACTTCGATTAGACGAAGCTACATGTTGAAATTTCCTTCTTAGAAATAAAATATGCAGAACGAGGTGTTAATCATTTTGCCGTTCATTTTATAAATTGGAAGGATATGGAGATTATATGCATATATTGCTGTTCCTATGATAAGCATAAAAATAAGTTTCCGCTAAATATATGTGCCGAACAAATCGAAATAAAAGAGTCGCTATGTAACTACCAAAAATAACTGAACATTACGTAAAACTAACAAAACCTCCTAAGTCGCCCCTCCAGGTTGAAGAACAGGTAGAAATGGTCAATAACCCTCCACTGGGCTCAGTAAAGAAACAAACTTTTGGGCTCCCTTTTCTTCTGACCTTCAGTCCATTCCCTTTGTCTGGTGCAGAAAAGTGTGCTGAGATGAGTCCATTGCAACCTCCCTCTCCAGCACAAATACTGAGAGTCGCTCAGACTAGCAATTTTTACTTCCACCTGCCCCACAATTTAGACGACCTGTTTCTTCTGTAGGTACACAGTGCCGACCCTTTTGCCTTGTGCTGAACGCTGGTGCTGTGGGTGGTTTTAGGTCAATGGTTCTCAACCTTGGGGACGTCAGCGATTTCCAAGGAGGCGCGCGAGCCTCAGGGAAAAATTAAGAATTCTCTAATTATATACGTAATTCTCTTAACAACAGTCGCTAAGAAGCAGTGTCAAGTATCTCACAAATTCATCCCCAAAAGAATAAAAACACCCCTTCTCTTTCTCTTATCCATTTTCCTTTAAATGCGGGAGGGAATTTTACTCATAGATGCAGGGGGGGGAGAAACCGTGGAGATATCTCACTAATTCATCCCCAAAAGAATAAAAAACACCCCTTCTCTTTCTCTTATTAATTTTCTTGTAAATCTGGGAGGGAATTTTACTCATAGATGCAGGGGGGGGGGCGTGGAGGGAAGGACCAACTATTAGAGGGGGCGTCGTAATAAAAAGGTCAAGGACCACTGTTTTAGATGGAAGGTAAAACGAGTAATCTTATGGATGTGGAATAAAGGGAGGTGGTATTGTAGTAAGGTACGCGGAGAGAGAAAAGGAAATTGCAAGATAAAAGATAATCGTTGTAATCAACGTAGACTAAGAGTAGCTAATGTAATATTAAGCTGCATTCACTGAGAAACAAGAAAAAAGAGGAAAAAACAGGACAAAATATATTGATTGTGATATTTACGTATATATATATATATATATATATATATATATATATATATATATATATATATATATATATATATATATATATATATATATATATATATATATATATATATATATATATATATATATATATTGTGTGTGTATGTATGTATGTATGTATGTATATATGTATGTATAACTGAATCACGAAAATATGAAACGTGATGAATATATAAACAAAGACAAAATCCACAAAGGAAAGAGAAACAATGGCGTACTGCAAGGGCTTTCGACTTCTTGTCCTTTACTTAGCAGTCTGCTGAGTAAAGGACAAGAAGACGAAAGACCTTGCAGTACTCATTGTTTCACGTCCTTCTTGATTTTGTCTTTATATATATATATATATATATATATATATATATATATATATATATATATATATACACATATAATATATATATATATATATATATATATATATATATATATATATATATATATATATATATATATATTTATATTTATATTTATATTTATATACACAAATCAAGCCTAGTAATAAAGAAATGGGGTTTCAATTAAACGCTTTGATACCATTCAATATGCTTTCAACGATACTCAGGCTTGCCAGGCGAGATTGTCTCAAGGAGAATTAAATTGACTAATATTCAGACTGAAATCGAGCACTAGTTCCTGGATATTGCCAAACACATCTAACAATTCGTGTTTGTAAAGACACTCAATCAATTGAGGACAGGCCTTTATTGAATGGAGTTCCAATAAGCAACAGTGACGGGGTGTGTATACATAGTTATATATATGTATATACGTGATATATACATATATGTATATTTATGTATATATGTATATATATATATGTATGTATAATATATATATATATATGTATGTGTAATATATATATATATATGTATATATATATATATATATATATATATATATATATTGTGTGTGTGTGTGTAACTATGTATACACATCCTGTCACGGTTGCTGATTGGAACTCCATTCAATATGTATATATATATACATATATACATATATATACACGTATATATATACACACACATATATATATATATAAATATATATATATATATACATACATATAAAAGTTTTTATACATTATTCAGTTCGTATCCTTAACTTTTATTTAAGTAATTTAACCTGATACGCAATTAACAGCTTTGGTTTTTACGACTATATGTTAGTGTATGTTAAAATCCGTTAACTTTTTAAGTTCGAGCTACAAAATTAAGATCCATATAATCCAAAAATACCAGTATGAAAATTATCTACTTTTTAAACAGATTTGTTTTTTTCTGGGATGTCTTAAAACTAATAATAGATGAATATATTATTGATAAAAGTATAAAAAGATAAGAAAAATATCGTAGAGCAATTATTGTTATTATTCATACATAGTGAAATTCCAGTTTGCTATTATTTAGAGGCATTTGAAGGCATGAACGAAAATAATTCCTATTTTTTCTGAGTAGTAATTTGTTCCAAATTGGTACCACACATTTCCCTTAATATTGCTAGCATCTGATGATTTCGCTGAATAATTCCTCTCTTTCACAAGAGTAAGGATTGGCAGTGGAATTTAAAATCTAGGCCAAAGGCCAAGCGCTGGGACATATGAGGTCATTCCGCGATTAAAACAATGACGAAACAATTGTTAGGAGAGGGTTGAGGAAAGCAAGGTGGCGGAAAGAGCATACGAATGGAGGTACAGTAAAAGGAATGAAAGGGGTTGCAGCTAGGGGCCGAAGGGACGCTGCAAAGAACCTTCAGTAATGCCTACAGTGCACCGCGTGAGGTACACTGACGACACCCCCCCCCCAACTACGGGACGAGAGGAAGGATGTCAGGTAGCCTTTTGCCTCACATCTATTCCCCCTTCCTTTCTTACATGTTGCTGTCCAATCTCTCACTATTACTTCTTTGTGGGGTTTTCACCCAGTTTCTCCTTTAGATACTTGTTTCATCTCATTGTTTTCTGCATCTCTTTATCAGTCTGTCTGACCATTCCAAATAACTTTATTCAGTTCCTTTAGTGCTGAATGGCTGAAAGTGTCAGGGTGCTGGAATTGTAGCGTAGATTTATTCATACAGTCATTTAACTCGTCTGCAAAACCATCGAGAGAGAGAGAGAGAGAGAGAGAGAGAGAGAGAGAGAGAGAGAGGACGTTAAAAATCACAACTGTGTGTCTCCATGTTTGTGTAATGTCACGACCTTATGAGATACTATCTATGTTATGTTGATGAGTTCTGAATAAAAAAAAGTTGTATGAAAGTATATATCAAATCTAACTTTGAATCAAGTAAACAGTTTTATTTGAAACAAATTCATAGTATTTTCATTGCATTCAGTTTTAGGACATCTGTGTTTTGGGACAGTACACGCTTTACCATTTGTTGATACTGTAAATAAAACGAGAGCATTTGACCATTTCGCAATATTCATGGCTGACCCTTTAACCAAAGGTTTCGCTATTGTCATTACAGAAATAACACCTTTGTTTTGCATTTCACTCAGGCATTTATAACAAGCCGTTTTTTACCCACTTGGGAAATCGGGTTGGGTTATGTTAAATGAATCAAAAGGTAAAGAGGTAAGAGGCAATTCGTGATGTGGAAGAATAAAGAATACCGCATGGAGAAGGCTTTCCAAAATAAAGAAACTATCTGAATAATGGAAGACTAGATGAATAAATGAAGCGGCGGAGCAGGATATTAAAGACAGGAATTTTAAAGATTGTTGTTAATTATATACTGTACTTAAACTCCCCTGAGTGTGTAAAATAAATCCTAGTACTCCCTTATCATTAGATATGGTCGATTATAAGCAATACTCAAATTTATACGTTCAGAATATTAGCAAAATAATTACAAGCATTTTGGCAATACTTCTGCCTGTAAAGGATTTTCGTAACTGTTTTTTTTTCTACTTTTCTGTTTCTTCTTCTCATCATTTGACATTTTGTGAATACATTTTCGTTCTGTAATTTTGTAACTTGAGAAACTTAGTCGAAGTTAGATATCGTGAGTGCCGAGTTCTTGAAAACCTTTTACTCTGAAGTTTTAGTTTTCTGAAGAGAAAACTATCGTGCCGGCTTTGTCTGTCCGTCCGCTCTTTTTTTATGTCCGCACTTTTCTGTCCGCCCTGAGATCTTAAAAACTACTGGGGCTAGAGGGCTGCAAATCGGTACATTGATCATCCACCCTCCAATCATCAAACATACAAAATTGCAGCCTTTTAGCCTCAGTAGTGTTTATTTTATTTAAGATTAAAGTTAGCCAGAATCGGGCTTCTTGCAGTGATATAGGCCAGGCCACCACCGGCCTTGGTTACAGTTTCATGGGCTGTTTCTTTTTATAAAGACAACTTTGGAGGGGAAGTTCAAGTGTCTGTCTGCATCTAAAGAGAAATGAATAATTGTTCATAAGAGGCTTGCTCTGAAGGATCGTCAGAAATTAAATGAAAAAATAAACAATGGGTAAATAGATAAATAAACACATAGATAGATACACAGATGAATAAATAAATAAATAAATAAATTAATAAATAGATACATAAGAGAAAGTGCGAATCTGATACCCAGATATAAGCCTCTTGTAATATGCTGTACTGTATTTGAATTCAATTGCTTATTCATCCAACAGTCATATAAGCTATTCTTCCTCTTATCACCCGATTATTAGAACTTTGAAGCATCAATTAATGCTCCACAGTTCCACGATAGCATCCCGCTTCCAACTGGGACTGCATATATTCATCTAGGCTTGCATAAATACCCACTTCTCTGTGATGTCGACTGCATTAAGTAAATGGATCAAGTAATATGTTAATGGATTAATGCTGGATATGAAATGAGCGAATTTGAGGCTCCCATTGATCGTGCAAATAGATAATCATGCAATTTTCTTTATATGACCGAAATTCATTAGTATTAATATTATATGAGGGGTCTCGTGCCTAAACAGATTTTGACGAGACTTCACCGAGAGAAATGATTTCCAATATTCTTTGAAAAATTTGCCGGAGGAACAGATTTGTTTCCAGTTTTCCGCATTTAAATGTCACCAAATTAGTTATTAAAGAATTTACATTGTAATGCAAGTAATGAAATGACGCTTTCGTCGGTTTAATTTTTAAAAGGAACGATTCTGTGACTTCAAACTGGCATATTGAAAATTTTATTTTTAATTTTAAGAACGGTTACAAGACAAGACAAGTCCACCTAAACGTGCATATCAGATGATTCATCGCTGACTCTTCCTTCCAGAAGTGAGATTTGGATTTTTATCCCGGAAAATCTTAAATAATATTCCATGACTTCATTTCAGTTTGAATGGTAGTTTCACGTTACTTGTTGTCTAATACTAAGTTAAACAAATATTTCTTAAAAACAATTCAGATCACTTATCATTTGAACCCATCGCATGAGTTTATGGTTTTGACGAAATTTCTTTCTCATTATTATTATTATTATTTTTTTTTTTTGTCTATCACAGTCATCCTATCCGACTGGGAGGCTTTTATAGTGTGGGATCCGGGTTGCATCCTGCCTCCTTAGGAGTCCATCACTTTTCTCACAATGAGCTAAACCTCTCTGCCACGGCGCCAGTTATTATTATTATTATTATTACTATTATTCAGAAGATGAACCCTATTCATAAGGAACGATCCCACCACAGGAGCCATTGACTTGAAATTCAAGCCTCCAAAGAGTATACTGTTCATCAGAAAGAAATAAGAGGAGATAAAGTGAAATATAGAAAGAAGCGATCCCACTTATCAAAAAAAAAAATTAATAACAAATGAATAAATAGATAAAACTGCAAGTAAATTATTAAAATGCAAGGAGAAATGTATCAAAACTTCATTTCCAAGCAAATCCATAACTAGTACGGACACCTTTGAACAGAACACCAAATAAAGCGAGGAGCATAATACTATTCGTTTCTCAGAGGCAGCAGGATTCGGCGCCCCCTCCCTGATAGCTTCCAATTTCATGGAATGACTAAGATGATAATTTCAGTTTGGTGAAGCCAACGAAAAGGCAGGCGGGGCCGGGAGAAAGCCATTGGGAGGCAGGGTGGTCGGAAATGAGGAATGGGAGTCTTTGAAGACGATTAGTAAATATCATTTCAGTTTTCTTTGGTTTTATTTAAATGTGTTTGTGTTTATACAGACATACACACACACATACATATATATATATATATATATATATATATATATATATATATATATATATATATATATATACTGTATGTTCAGTGTATAAGGAATCCACAGGAAAATGACAGGCAGAAGTTCAGTACCAAGCGCTTTCACGATGTGCGTTAACAAACATGAAGCAAGCTTGTTACTGAACTTCTGCCTGTCATTTTCCTCTGAGATTCGCTTATATATATATATATATATATATATATATATATATATATATATATATATATATATATATATATATATATATATATATATATATATATATATATATATATATATATATATATATATATATATATATATATATTGTTTTATATATTTGAAAACCAGGATGAAAAGTATATTTCGTAGTACAGTGAATTAATAGTAACTTGAGATCATCTGTATGCTATATATTGAGAAGCAGTTGGATTTTCTGCCTTCAATTATATATATATTACTTAAATTTATACATATTATTTACTTTATTTTTTTCCACATCATAGATGTACTAAAATGTTTACTATTGCTGTGATATCGTAAACCTTATTGCATATCGATATGAATTTGAAGGATTTTCTAATAAATTATTTCAATCAAATGAAAATAGTGTAAACACACACACACACACACACACACACACACACATTCTTAGGCGAATAAGAAAAATTTGTCCGAGCTTGATTTTGTTTTAAAGTTCTCTATCATCGACCTCTAACAACATTTCTAAACAAAATTTGTATACTAAAAGTTCTCCTTAAATATAGAATTTAGGCCAAAGACCAAGCACTGGGACCTATGAGGCCATTCAGCGCTGAAACGGAAATTTACAGTAAAAGGTTTGAAAGGTGTAACAGGATGAGGACCTCGCAGCTGCACTATGAGTCAGTTGTTAGGAGAGGCTGGAAAGTGAGGTGGAAGAAAGAGAATATGAAAAGAGGTACCGTAAAAGGAACGAAAGGTGTTGCAGCTAGGGGCCGAAGGCACGCTGCAAAGAATCTTAGGTAATGCCTACAGTGCACTTAATGAGGTGCACTGACGGCACTACCCACCTACGGGGGTAAACGTTTTCCTGTATTCTTGGGGGAGGTTGATCCTAAATCTTAGTTCTTCATTGGGTGGGTGGGTAGAGCTCTCGGCTAGCACGCTGTTGGCCCAGCGTTCGACTCTCCGACCGGCCAATGAAGAATTAGAGGAATTTATTTCTGGTGATAGAAGTTCATTTCTTGTCATAATGTGGTTCGGATTCCACAGTAAGATGTAGGTCCCGTTGCTAGGTAACCAGTTGGTTCTTAGCCACGTAAAATAAATCTAATCCTTCGGGCCAGCCCTAGGAGAGCTGTTAATCAGCTCAGCGATCTGGTTAAACTAAGATATACATAACATAACAGATCCTAAATCTGTCACCCTCTGTATTCTTGAGATCGCGCGGCCATTGAATGCTACTGAGCCTGAATCACAACCAATCCCCAACAAAACAGATAAATAACCAGTGATAATTGCTCCAACAAATATTAATTATTCTGTTATCAGTTTCAGCTTCGCTGATTGGTCGGATTGCGGAATAAAGTTTATCTGGAGCGTCAAACCAAACATCCTGATTTAATGAGAGTTAAGCAAAATCAGCTGATGCAATAATTAATCTCAAACATACTGAGTGTACCTATTGAAGTAATTAATGGAGTAAAGTTTATTCAGTGCTTCTCTGTGTAACGGATATTCATCAGTGAAACGATTGCCACAAAAGTGGATGAAGATAGCTAAGAGTTGCAAGGGCCAAATTTTGTAGTTATTTGTAATAATTATTACCACTTTTGACATGCAAAGACAAAAACAAAAAATGCCCAAGTAAAACTTCTGCAACGTGCTTTCGGAAATAGACTATGTAGGCAAGAAAGGTTGCCCATTTCCCTGTGCATATAAGTTGGTAATATATATATATATATATATATATATATATATATATATATATATATATATATATATATATATAGGAACTATTTTAATTCTTTCCGTCCTTCTCTGTATCTTGGAGATCGGTATCTCCTTCTTACCGCAAATATCTACCTACATCATACTCATACCAACACTATGAAAGACTTTGAATGGATGGTAATACGAGTGATATAATAAATACAGATTATGAAGCAGATAATGTAATATTAAGGTGTCTAGAGAGAAATGAATAGGTGTTGCAGGCACTGGCGCTTCGGGGGGTGGGGGGCGGTTCCTGGAAACTTCCCCCTGTGAAAAATAATGACAAAATAATAATGTCGAAGAGTTAATTAATAACATAAATGAGAAATATAAAAATGGGAAAAAATATAACATCTATCATAGAAATAATAAAATTTTGAAAAAAAGATAACATATGTATATATATAAATACTTATATATTATGTATGTATGTATATAAAAATTGGTGGCCCCCCATGAAATTTTTCTGGATCCGCTAGTGGTATATTATGTATGAATGTATATAAAAATTGGTGGCCCCCCATGAAATTTTTCTGGATCCGCTAGTGGTTGCAGGAACGAATGCATTAAACTAAAGATAGGTAATTTCTAACAAGTTAAAGATAGTGGTAAATCGCTAGAGTCCGACGTTTGCTGGTGCGAGGGAAAACCAGAAGGCGAATCCAATGAAAACTGTAAAACTAATGAGGTTAAGAAAGAAATCATGAAAACTAGCAATAATTAAGGCTAGATACAGAATGGAGGCTAAAAAGTGGGGCATGAAGATAACATTATGAAGTCAGAAAAGGAGATAACTAGAAAAAGTCTAGCTACATATAGAAGCAGCATAAATACAAAATGAAGTCAGAAAATAAATAAAATTGGAAATAAATAAAAAAAAATAAGAATGGCTACATATAGAAGCATAACAACAAATAAATCAAAGTGGAAACAAATAAAAAAAAGCTAAGAATAACTGCATATAGAAGCATAACAACAGCAGTACAGTATAATTACTATTGAGACTGCGGTCACTGATGCATCGGCCATAGGAATATGGAAAGCTGAAGGAGATCAGAGGGACGCGGGAAGGATTTGGGGATTGTATGAAGACAAGACCAGTGAGGCATTTGTTGAAGAGGATATATATGATGTTAGGGTGCAATCTCTTGGGCCTTCATTAATCTATCTGCGCATGCGTGTAAGAAGCCCCTTTGTAGGGTAAACAGGGGTGAATTCACGTCTTGAGTTACATGATGGTATTTAGAATGTAGTAGATATTCGTGTTTATTTAAGCTGTGAAAGAGGTTCTACTGATGAGAGAAAAAAATAATCATCGCTTTGTGGCAACATAAGAGAAATGGGAGCGGTTATTCACACCGTTGTTAAGAAATTCAGTTGGAACAAGGCCCTTGTGTTATGACTTCCAAAATAATTTAAGCAGTAAATAACATGACTTTAATCATTAAACAAAGATAAAATGAGCATGCAAAAACCAACAAGCAATTAACATAAATCCCCCTTATTTCTTGGTAGGTTTTATTCCCTTTTGTATTTAACATAAAATTACCCGAGAACTAGATTAATTAATTTAGTTGACTGTATTATACAGAACAGAGAAGATTTAAATACTAACAGTTCAATTGAGCACAGTGCACGAATCCACGAGTTGTGCTGAAATTCCGCTCATCATTTACCCTTATTTTTCAGGTAACTCGCAAGTATATTATGTACATCCCGAAATTTCATGCCATTTCAGCAGTGTAAGGCTGCGTGCAGAGAAAATAAAATAAATAAAAAAAAGTCTAAAGAATGTGCAGTAAAATTTAGGGAAAGACAGTAATGGCTTGGAAAGGGCCCAGGTAGCGGGAGAGGAACTTGTCGAGAATAAAGGGCGCCTAAACAGAGATTCCAAGCAATGTGTGAATATGTGGACAGAGTAACAGGTGGTCCTGCTGGGTACAAGGAATTTGGGGGCATCTGCCTCTTGGGAATCTTTTTTAGAACAAGTAATTCGACTGTTCATTCTGGGTCCATACCCTGGGTTACGAGCGCGTTGTGGTGTATGATAAATTTATATGTATCAGTTCACTGGTGAAGCAGGAAATTACACTTGTTTTATGGTTAGGTTAAGAGAGAGAGAGAGAGAGAGAGAGAGAGAGAGAGAGAACAGAATCTCTGTTAGAGTGTGCCATTAAAAGTTACTCTATAAGTTGAGAAATGCCATTCTCTGATTCATAACAGTTTCAGTGTTAGTGTGCTATTAAACATGTTTAATATGTTGGTTGAGAGAGAGAGAGAGAGAGAGAGAGAGAGAGAGAGAGAGAGAGAGAGAGAGAGAGAGTAGAAGCTCGCTGTTAGAGAATGCCACCAAAAGCTACTCTGTTTAAAAGCAGAGAAATGGCATTCTGTTGTGAACAAAATTTTCATTGTTAAAGTAGGATATCAAACATGTTAGACGGTTTGGTTAGCTGTTAGAGAACGCCATCAAAAGTTACTAGATTTATAAACTATAAAATATTCTTTTATGGATAAATTTTCATGGTCAAAATAGGACATCAAACTTATGTTTAATGAGAGAGAGAGAGAGAGAGAGAGAGAGAGAGAGAGAGAGAGATAATAGAAGCTCGCTGTTACAGAGCACCATAAAAGTTACTATATTACTAAGTTGTGAAATGATATTCTTATGTGCAGAACATTTTCATTATCAAAGTTTGCTTATTGTTTGCTCATTATCACCCAAAAAAGGGAAACAGTGATGGTGAAGGAGAGATCTAGTGAGCAGGACAACACATAATTAATAAGGGAAATAAAAGAGAATAAAGGAAAACTTATTTTTTTTTAAATATACCGATATTTTTTGGCAGAGAGATTCACTTGGGCCACTATATCCCAAAACAAGATTTAAAAGCTAATAGATTTGACTTGAAAGTGCTCTGGCCCTCATGAAGTCAAATGTGCATGATACAATAATATATATAAACATAAATATATATATATATATATATATATATATATATATATATATATATATATATATATATATATATATATATATATATATATATATAATGCTTATATCTTTCTGAAAAAAGCGAACTCGGAGAACACGCGGCGGATAAAGATTTTTACTTTACTTGAACTCCCACCTAATATCTAAACGTGGGCGTGAGGAAAACTCTCTTGTAAAGTTACATCAGTGCAAAGGATGCTGACTCATATTGAAAGTATACAACCGTGAAATAATCCTTATTTCAGGTTGAAAGTTACGACTTTGCAGGAAATCCTCCTCTTTTATATACTTAAACTAACAGTAATATATATATATATATACACACACATATATATATATATATATATATATATATATATATATATATATATATATATATATATTAAATATGTGTATGTATATATACATATATACATATGTATATATACATATACATATATGTATATATACATGTATATATATGTATATGTATACATATGAATATATATGTATATTTATACATATATATACACAACTTTCAGCCTTAAATAGGAAGGATTATTTCACGGTTATACTTTCCATTTATGAGTCAGCATCCTTTGCACTGACATGACTTTACAAGAGAGAGTTTTCCCTCACGCCCACGTTTAGATACGAGGTGGGCGTTCGAAGTAAAGTAAAAGTCTTTATGCGTCGTGTGTTCTCCGCGTTCGCTTCTTTTCAGAAAGATATTAAAAGCATTTTCTCTTTTGCTCGGTTGTTAACGTTCTACTCACGACGCCTGCTGAATAAATCTTTGCCTTTAGTGGAAACACTCTGCCCACACCTTCCCGTCTGTAATGAAAATGATTTTCTTAACATCTCTCTCTCTCTCTCTCTCTCTCTCTCTCTCTCTCTCTCTCTCTCTCTCTCTCTCTCTCTCTCTGCCTGTATTGTAAATTTTTCCATAACATTCTCTCTCTCTCTCTCTCTCTCTTTGTAATGAAAAACATTTTCACAACTCTCTCTCTCTCTCTATTGGAAATTATTTTCGTAACATTCCTTCTCTCTCTTTCTGTAATGAAAAATATTTTCATAACTCTCTCTCTCTCTATGTAATGAAAAATATTTTCATTACTCTCTGTCTCTCTCTCTGTCTCTCTCTGTAATGAAAAATATTTTCATAACTCTCTCTCTCTCTCTCTCTCTCTCACACAGAGGAAACTGATGAATACAACTGGGTAAATATTCCGTTTGCATTGACGATTACTTTCATAATACTTTCAATAAAGCGAAAAAGTATACTATAGCGGTTTTAAAATAATAATAAACATATAGCCATCAATCATAAAATAAAGCTCCCCTTACGTTGATTACTTCAAAAAAGTAACCGAACGCTGTAGTCTGATAATCTATTTATTTTTCACTACCGTAAACCTATGGGAGTTTACTCATTGATTTATATATACTATATATATATATATATATATATATATATATATATATATATATATATATATATATATATATATATATATATACATAAATATGTGTGTATGTATATATATATAATTATATATGCATATATTTGTGTATGTATATATATGTGTGTGTGTATATATATATATATATATATATATATATATATATATATATATATATATATATATATATGTATAGATAGATAGTTATATAAAATTATATACACATACTTTTATATATATATATATATATATATATATATATACATATATACATATATATATATATATATATATATATATATATATATATATATATATATATACACATACATACACACAAAACGAACGACTAGAATACTGAAAGATGCGTACTTTCATAAGATGAATTAATGTATCTGTGTTCAACATCAGAAACGAAATGGCCAATAGAGAGCTGGGCAGCGGAGCGAAAAGCATGCAGAACTAATCATAACTGTCAAATCAAATAAGAAATTGCCTAGTGGTAATCTATTCCACGTACCTGTATAATCTGATAATTCCCCTTTCCGTCGGTCATTGGGTCTTTGGTGATCAGTCAGGTTCTCCTAATTACTGCTCATTTTTTCACGGGTCTCCTTGTCTACCACTCCGCCCTCATTGCCTTCCTGTCCTCATTATAACTTTGCCCCCTATTTCAGCGTCTGCGGTTTTGGCTTCAAAGACCCAGAAGGGAAAACGTTTTTGGAATGGAATGTAGAGTTTTGGCCAAAGGCCAAGCACTGGGACGTATGGGGTGATTCAGCGCTGGAAAGGAAATTGAGAGTCGGTAGGTTTGAAAGGTGAAATAGGAGGAAAACCTCGCAGTTGCACTTTGAAATAACGGTTAGGAGACGATGGATAGCATGATGGAAGAAAGATAATATAAGTGTATAGTAAAAGGAATGAAAGAGGTTGCCGCTAGGGGGCGAAGGGACGCTGCAAAGAACAAAACCTACAGTGCACCCTGTGAGATGCACTGACGGCACTACCCTCCTACGGGGAAAAACGTTTATAAACAGCTGAGAGAATCATAGCGGAACAGACATCTCCGTATGCCATCCTTAATCTGAAGTTCTCCTTGGTGTTGTTTCTGGTGATTTCAATAAACCATATGATTTTCAAGTATTTGATGGAAGGATCTTGAGCGGTATAACAATCAGCACTCATTATTACGCGTCGATAATGTGGCTCTAATCTCTCCATCAGTGACAGGTGTTCAGCAAACCATCAGTGTGTTTTATTCGGTAAAATATACTGATAAACATTTCCTTCTGTGATACACAGGAGCCAATTTTATCGAAGAACCGATAAAATAGAATTAAAGCATCGACAGATCTCTTTATTAAAGTGACCCCTTAAACAAGAGACAAGGACGTTACAGTCGTTCCGGTATACCGTACAGAATTTCAAAGAGGTGACTCCATGGTCCTTGGCGGTGGGGCGACAGTAACGGTCTTCTCGACAAACCGGTTCTTGCCTCTGTCCAGGCTCAGTTTGCGATTCGGGGTGTGAAAGTGTTGTAGTGTTAGTGGGAACTTTGACGGTGGTTCGTGGCTGTTTGCGGGCAATATCTTGCTACGTGAGGAGGATTGCAGGCTGTATCTTGTTGCGTGAGGGGGATTGCAGGCTGTATCTTGTTGCGTGAGGGGGATTGCAGGCTGTATCTTGTTGCGTGAGGGGGATTGCAGGCTGTATCTTGTTGCGTGAGGGGGATTGCAGGCTGTATCTTGTTGCGTGAGGGGGATTGCAGGCTGTATCTTGTTGCGTGAGGGGGATTGCAGGCTGTATCTTGTTGCGTGAGGGGGATTGCAGGCTGTATCTTGTTGCGTGAGGGGGATTGCGGGCTGTATCTTGCTACGTGAGGAGTTGTGTGGTTCAATTTTGGACTGAATTTTGGTTCGATGTATGGTCAATGTGGACTGTGTTCAGCTGCATCAGGCTTCAGGCTCTGCGAAGGGTAACTTTCATCCCGCTCTTTTTGTTTGCTAGTTAATCCACTGGGACATATTTTGTTTCCACGGTTATGTTTCCCGTTATCGTAATAGTTGATGAGTGCCTCCTTTATATAATCACTTAAAGCCTAATATAGTGAATTTTGTTTCTTGAACGAAGTTTGTTCAGTTTAACTTTGAAACTCTAGCTTGTGCATTGGTATTTTAAATGCTCCGTGTGATATTTTTTTCCCGACCACTTTGGTGTGGTGTTAAATGTGACTACTATAAACTTGCTGCCATTCGGGGACAACAATGAATGCATGTCTTTGTATTTTTTACTATCAAATAGATATTACTTGTTCGTCAGTTTTCTACGTTATAGTATATCAGGGGTCATCCAGGGTTCATCAGTGCCTCTACTAAAGTCTTAATTTTAATTTTTTCAGAACCGGGAGATCTTGGATGATCCATGAAGGTTAGTATTCGGTTTTTAAGTTCATAAGTACTTTGGAAATAGAGATTTTGAATGTTAAACCTTGTGTGACTTGAGCGTGAAGCTTCCTTTATTTTTTTAAAGATTTTAATCCACCTTGTCTGTTCAGATATATATTAATTAGTCTTTAATTCCTTAAAGGAAATCCATACCTGACTTTCGTGTAAAGCTTTCCTTCATTTTTATAGAACCCTAAGTCTTGTCTTGTTCAGATATAAATACTTGGAATGTTATTTCTTAAAAGGTATCCATATACTGCAATTAAAACATAACTGCCAACAGGGTTTCGTGATGATTCGAACCAGTTGAAGACTTAAACTACGCTCTAGTAATACTTAAGACAATTAAGCCAGGATAACTTTTCTCAAGCTACGTAAAGACTTCGTCCTTCCCAGGTATGGGCCAATTAAAACTAGTTCAGGTGTATATAGTAGGAACTATTTCAACTATATATATATATATATATATATATATATATATATATATTATATATATATATATATATATTATATATATATATATATATATATATATATATATATATATATATATAGTCAACCAACCAAACTTACTTTTCCTCCACCCCTACAGGGGCGGTGCCCCTGTAGGGGTGGAGGCCCCTCCAATGCCCTGTCCCATAGGTCTTAGGACCTATGGACAGGTTGAAGGAGGGGGGGGCGGGTAGGGGGCTACTACTTGATTAATCAACTTTTCCTTTCAGGTAATAAGTGCATCAGTAACCTAGGCTACTTATTGAAAGTTAACGTAACTTGACTAAGATTTCGATTAAAGTAACATAAGTTTCATTAAAGTAACATAACCGTTTATAGTGACTTAAAATTTTCAAGTTTTAATAATCCCAAAGTAACGTTAGTTACGTAACCGCTTATAATTTAAGATTTTCAGTTTTTAAAAATTAATGTAACGTAATGTTTATAATGATTAAGATTTTCAAGTTTTAAATGTTTACAAAACTCGGCTGCATATGACTTCAGATTTTCAAGTTTTAAATGAAGTGTAACGTAATTGCGTATGACTAGTATTTTAAACAGTATAACGTAAGGCTATAAGATTTTCAAGCTTTAAATTACAAAGCAACAAAATGGCTTATGGCAAGATTTGTGTTAATTGATGACAGTGTAACGTAACTGCATATAATTAAGATTTTCAATTTTTAAGTAATTACAATGTAACTTAATTGCCTATGATTTAGATTTTCTAGTTTTATATAATGACACGAACATAATTGTTTTTAATGACTTTAAGGTTTCTAAGGTTTCCAAGTTTTGATACAAAGTCTCATAATTGCTTGTGACGGACTTTAAAGTTGTAAATAATGACAAAACTTGCGTGTTTGACAAGGATATAGTTTTAAATCATTATAAAGGAACATAATTGATAAATTTAACTTTGAAGAATTCCTATATTTCTATGTAGAAATTTTTGATAAGACCTTTTAGCATAACTTTGTATTTTGTGTAGTAGTTAGTACATTAGTTAACGTAAGCTTCGAAATTTATCGCGTTAATGTCTTACATTACTTTAATTCAGCAATTCAATATTTTGCAGCTGTACGTCTAAATTCATAACGATGTTAACTTTTAATTTTTTTAGCTAAATTTTTTGTAATGGTTTACTTTAAACACGCAAATTTAACGTAAATTTTGTAGTTTATATTTTAGTTTTAAAAATTGGATGCTTTGCTTTAAACACTTCATTTAAACGAAATTAATTTGTAATTAATTTAAATGTAATTAAATTATAGCTTCCATTTGTTCATAGTTAACTCATTTGTCATTAGTTGTAGGCATATTTAGTAATTGATATTCACGCCAGTGATTCAATGATCAGGCCTGTTTTCACTTAATACAATGGATACTAATTTATACAACCAGCAAGCCTTTATTAGTAATACTTTGTTCCAGTAATGTCAGTTGCCAAACAGTGAGTCAGTATCAGATTATACAACCAGCAAACCCTTGGAAGTTACCAGACCAGTGAGTTGTCAGATTATGCTATGACTTGACAACCCTGGTGAATTGACCTTAGTGTAATTTTGCTCGGCAGCTAAACTCTCTAACTGTTAAACGATCTTTCCTTAGTTTGACGTGATAGCACCTTTAGGGTCAACACTCATATACCTCTGGTTTATTTGGTTTGCTAGCCCTTTTTGTGTACTAGTGAAGAGCTCAGTAATTGGTTGGTTTGTATTTGAGAAAATTGGCCCAAAGGGCTTTAGTTTGCTAGGACTTTTCAGGGCTCTGGTGAAGAGCTTTGTAAGTAGTTGGTTTGTATTGGACAAAGTTGATCTATTTTGAGGGTTTCGCTTCATAAGCTAAAGCATTACTTATACGAACCGTAGATATGTTTTTGTAATTATAATTGCAACTAGTTTCTGCCTCATTTTTTTTTGCTTTCCAGGATGGAAATACTCGTTATTCAAGAACTCCTGTGTTCGTTGCTTTTACTCCACAGTATGCTTTTAACTGAGGTGAGAATGGACCTTGGCGTTAAAGGTGACTTACTTCAGTTTATAAGCGGCTTTGCTTTTATGGTTCAGTGATGTAATTAGTTTTCATTTTTTAAACTACGCATATGTAAATATGAAAGTTTTTACCTTCAATAATAGCAATTGCATGTCGGTAAGCTCTCTACCTTCTTTGACTAAGAATGCTTTTAAAATCCTCTGTTACAAACTCTTAATGAATTAAGTCCAATGTTTAACTTGTGTACCATTATTTGACATTATTATTCTTGTAAATGTTCTGTTTTGTTACCTGAAAGTAAAGTGTTTTGCTTTATAACAAAAACTCGAGTTCAAGGTAAAGGATTGCTTTTTTTATATATATATAGTCTCGGAGTAGAATAGTAATGAAGCTGTAAATTTTTAAGTTGTAATTATAACAGATTTGTTTATAGCATGCTTAAATGATAAACATTATGCTGCCGAAAGAACAAATGCTTGATCTTTCAGCAGGAAGCACGGTTTTTTTTATAGTAACTTTTGCTTTACTTATGATAGTTATCGAGTATTTAAACATGATTATGTAGTAATTTAGCTAATGGCAGCAAATATGTTTTTAATTAAACCTCGATGAAATGCCTTTTTTTTCACAAACCAGTTATGACGAACGTTACTTAAAGCTAGTGAAGGTTAAAGCTAGTGAAGGTTGAAGTATGTAGTAAGTAAAAAGAAAAAAAATCTTGCTCATCTGGTCATATGTTGTCAGGAGATTAAATTTTTGCAGACATAAATTGGCAAAAAATCTTAACCTAATTTCCTCAGCTTTGGTTTTTAATATGTTTGGAGAATGTTAGGAGAATGAAGCATTTGATTACGAAATTACGAAAAAGTAAGATAATTCCTTAATGATCTCGTCAATGGTTACAAAATACTGGTAGCTGAAAGGTACTGGAGACAGTTTACTGCGCTCGTGTGGCGTATATTCAAATTAAGTGAACAATTCCTAATTTTTAAATTGGGATTCATACAAATCAAGAACTCCATACCAATGGAAATTAATTCCCTATAGTTAAGATTCCTCTGAAGATATGGTTATCAAGCTTATTGTATAAGCAATTTCCAGGTTGGTTGTCGTCAGTAGTTCCTGACTCGGCCCCCGCCCCCCTCTAAGAGATGAAAAAAAAAACTTTGTAGGTGACTAATGGTAGAGGCTTCAAAAAATGTTTCGAATATGCCACAGAAATTTCAAGTACCTTAAATGTTGAAGTTAAAATGCCCAGAGTAGCTATTGGTCAGCGATACAGATCTGACCCCTCATGTAGTAGTGAAGAGGAAAATAGTAATTTTTTAGCTATTTTTGTATTTCGTCATTGTTCAGTTTCATGATAGATCTGCTAATTATTAGTGTTAGGTTATTATGCTCATTGATAGCAAGTTAAGTCACACCACATTCCAGGACTTCGTTCCTGCGTTGAATATATATAAAAATTAATTATACACTTGACTATGTAACCGATGCTGAGGAATGAAGTTGCACACTCACTTTGTAGAGGAAGGTGGGAAACGGTTGAAAAGCACTTGTCTCCCATTGTCAGTATGCGAGACTTTGTCTAAAGGTGTACTGAAAATAATCCAGTAACTAGACTTACAAATATACGCATCTTAGCCTGTTTCTAACTGTTTCTAATTCATCTGCCGAGAGGAGTTTTTTTACCCTCAATCTCTGGACAAGATCGACTGACCGGTCTTGCCAAATTATAGATTCGCCGTGTTTCATCAGAAAATCATCAGGAAATTTCTTCTGTTGGATATATTTTCTAGAAAGGGTCAAGAGGCGAATAAACTTTATATAGCATCTTTCATGATGATCTAAGATTAATCAAAGGCACTACAGGATTTACAAAATTTCGAAAAAGATCTAATTCATATACCATTTTGATTTTTGAATCATTGACTTTTATATTATTGCTGAATCAATATCGCTTCATCTGAAGAGTTTAAATCTGCAGTTTGGTGGTACAACTGACCCATATATTATATAAATACATAATATACACATACGTGTATATATATTTATATAATACATTATATATACATGTATGTGTATATATATACGTATATATACAAGTGTATATTTATATACTATATATATATATATATATATTATATATATATATATATATATATATATATATATATATATATATATATATTATATAATAACACACGTAAGCAGGCAAAGTACGAATAACCTATATCAGTGGTTAGGGCAACTGGTCTGAAGAATTCCGGCTTCTCCCAAATCAGTTTTCCCACCGGGGAAACTTGTCCAAGTTAAGTCTCCCCGAGGGTGGATTTTAGCCCAAGATAATATTTCCCTCTTCCGGGCAACTATTCCTCTATCCTCTCTCCTAATAAAAAAATGACTAGTTAATTGGGCCGGTACACTCGTACAACCGCTGTTAACATCATCATCATAATCATTACCTTTGTTTATTTTAGGAAGATCTACTTTCCTCACTTGGTTCAACCGACGATCCCTCTAGTTTGTCAGTTGTACTTAATTTTTTTGAACTGGAATCAGAATATAAAATTAAGGCCAAGAACTGGGACCTATGAGGTCGAATCATTCAGCGCTGAAAATTATATTGAAGCAGTTGTTAGGAGAGGGTGGAAAGTAAGATGGATGAAAGAGAATATGAACGGAGGTACAGTAACAGGAATGAAAATGGTTGCAGCTAGTAGCCGAAAGGACGCTGTAAAGAACCTTGATAATGCCAACAGTGCACCGCGTGAGGTACACTAACGGCACTAACCCGCTACGGAAATCACTTTCTTGAGCATTTTCTTTTATGTCGTAACTGCTTTTGAAAGAAAAGTCTCGTAGGCTTCCTAAATGTCATTTTTTCTTTACTTTGATATACACATATACATAGATATATATTTATATATGTATATTTATATATATATACATATATATATACATATATATTATATATATATATATATATATATATATATATATATATATATATATATATATATATTATATATATATATATATATTCCTCTACCCAAGGAACTGCGTTAGCAATGGATGCGGTCATAACGCTTATTAGTATATGTACTGGATTTTTAGATATTTTCTTCCCCGTCTCTTGATATCGAGGACTCGCTTCTCCCCAGTGCTTAACTTCATTATGTAAATAAATACAATAGTTGGTAACGAATGAGAGGAATGTAATTTGACAAGAATTAGTGTAAATTACTGTGACTGATATTTGGACTGTATACCATTTCAAATGAATTATAACTCGCGAAGGAATTGCGATTGCTCCACTATTAAAAACTAATTTACTGAAGCTGAGTGGGAGATTTTTACTCTGCAAAATGAAGGCAACATTCATGTAGTCAACGCCCGTAGGGGGGTAGAGCCTTCAGTGCACCTCATGCGGTGCACTGTAGGCATTACTTAAGGTTTTCGACGCAGCGTCCCTTCGGCCTCTAGTTGCAACCCCTTCGTTCTTTTTACTGTATCTCCATTCATAACCTCTTTCTTCCATCTTACGCTCCACCCTCTTCTAACAATTGATTCATAGTACAACTGCGAGGTTTTCCTGTTACACCTTTCTAACCTTTTACTGTCAATTTCCGTTTCAGCGCTGAATGACCTCGTAGGTCTCATTGACCTGATGGGTCTCATTGCTTGGCCTCTGGCCTAAATTCTATATACAATTCGATAGACAATGAAGAATAGATAGGATAAAAAGAGACCGACTAAGCTTATAAAATAGATACGTGTTTACCCTGAACAATTAAGCCTTTCATTCCTTGTACTGTACCTCCGTTCATCTTCTTTCTTCCATCTGACTTTCCACCCTCTCTAACAATTGTTTCATAGTGCAGCTGCGAGGTTTTCTTCCTCCTACTCCTTTCAAACTTTCTTACTGTCAGTTTCCCTTTCAGCTCTGAATGACCTCATAGGTCCCAGCGCTTGGCCTTAGTCCTAAATTCTGTATTGTATTGTATTCTGTTCTATTCTATTAATAATTAAGCTTGTAGTGAGGGTGATGCCATTGTATGACCCCAAAAATTAATTGTTTATTTTGTATGTTGCAGACTGCTCATTCCTGCGAGGCGTCGCTGATGACACTGGGATTGGAAGTGTCCCCCCTCTCTCCGTCACGTCTTTGACTGAACTGAACTGGTCTTCTTTAGAGGAAAGTTTATTCTACACCCCAACTCTCATCCTGTGAGAGGTGTAGTGCCAGTGAACGATCAGAGACCCAAAGAGAATTGAGTCACAGAGTGAAACGACTCATGTCATCAGCATTGGGCATTAATGTCAGGGTAAGTACAATGCAGTCTGTATGTACACTTATAAATAACGTGTTCATGCATATAACCCTTCCAAATAACGCATAACTTCATGCGGTTCATTGTAGGCACTACTAAAGGTTCTTTGCAGCGTGCATTCCGTCCCTGGCTGTAACCCCCTTTCGTTCCTTGTACTGTACCTCCTTTCATATTCTTTCTTCCATCTTACTTTCCACCCTCTCCTAACAGTTGATTCATAGTGCAGCTGCGAGGTTTTCCTCCTGTTACACCTTTCGAACCTTTTACTGTCAATTTCAATTTCAGCGCTGAATGACGTCATAGGTCCCAGTGCTTGGCCTTTGGCCTAAATTCTATATTCAATATTGAATTCCATTCCATTCAAGTAACGCATAGGTCTGTCAAATAGCATACATGTCTGAGCTTGAATGATAGTAATAAACAGTAATACACATCCACGCCTTTAGAAATGATGAACACGCCCCAAGTTAGGTGGCTGTAGTAATGATGACAGTAGTGGGAATCAACACACGCCTACACGTGATTGAAAATGATAGCAGTGATACACATATGTACTGTATGATAAGTACTGATAATGAAATTTTGTTAACTTTACAGTAATAATAATAATAATAGTAGTAGACATCTACACACAATCACGTACGCAGGGTTTGGAAATTTATAACAATGGCAATAGTTTTGACAGTTTTATTACACATTCTGCAGTTACTTATGCTAATTTCTTTGATTCCCATAAGCTGGCTTGGGTACCAGTATCCTAATCTTAACGTAGTATTCACCACCCCTTTATTTATGCTAAACCCCCTTCTTTCTATATGTTTGTAGTGCTCATTGCAACCCTGTTATAGGGTGAATTGATCTGCTAAACTCCTGTTTCATCTGCTGCTGTGTGCAACTTTCCAGTTCCTGAATACTCCTGATTCTAGTTTTGATCCGTTTTCTGTTGTATTGAAAAGCCATGGCTGAAGTCATTGGCGCCTTTTAGAGCAACCTCTTTAGCCAGCACATCCGCCCGCCGTTCATTGCCAGGTATCCCAGTGTGAGAGGGCACCCACACAAACTTGACTTTTATGACCCTGAGTGTCAGTATCCTTATTTCCTTTTAAACTATACTGACCAGGCGTAGATATACTGTCAGTGATTACTAGGGAATTATTACACCTCCAATTGAGAGGGTCAAGGTCAAGAGCAGGTCATAAGTTCAGCCTGTGTGGATAAACACCAGCCTTTTATCCTTACCTTTACGCTGGCTTCTGGGCCAAAGTTTATATCATTCTCTAGAGTTACAGTAGCGCTAGCACACCCTGTGTCTGTACTCAGTGATCCATCAGTGTAGCTGGTCAGTGTATCCTCCCTCTTCCATTTTTTTCTTCTGTTGGTGTTTGATAACTTGGTCTCATTTCGTGAGTAGATGTCTGACTTTTTCAGGGTGGCCTGTCTATAGCCATGTTGATCAGCATGTAATCCCAGAGGATGTACAAGCACAATCGTCTTTGCGAATCGAACACAGTGTAATGCTTAATATCTAGCTGTCAATTCAGCTCGTCTATTTCGTACAATTTGCTCATTTCCAAGAGCATTCAGTAATTCTGTCTTTGAAAGGAAGTCTGTCCGTCTCTCAGTGTTTTAGTGCCAATAATAGTGTTGATTTCCCCGGTTCCCTCTGGTATAGATGACAATCCTAACTCTCTTTCCTCATATTTGATACCACACTGGTACTGAACAAGTTAGAATAATTCTCATTGCCTCATTGTGTACGGCTTCAAGTATTGCCAATATGGATTTTGAGAGGCGTGCAAGAGCAGAGGCAGCATACTTAATCACAGCTCTGATATGTGCCACATACATGGCACAAAGTACAACTACTGATGCCACTTAGCAGACTTATGCCATGTATTTTAGAGGACTCATTCTAGGTCTACAAAATGTAATCAAATACTGGAGCAGCATATTTCTTCTATGATTATCTCTTACATAGACCCCTGAGTATTTATATGTGTCAACACGGGCTTATAATCCTGCAGTATTAGATCTTCCTAATGCAACCTTTTAGTACACAAGTTTTGTCTTTTCAGTTGAAATCACAAACCATAGCTCATCACAAATCACCCAGTAACATTCAGTAATTTTTTATGTGAAGATAAGTTCTTTCCTGAATTAAGATATCATCAGCATAAGAAATAATTGCAGCTCCCCTGAGCAACATATGGATAACGTTGACATTAACAGGGATAATAAACCCGGTTGGGTTCAAAACCCCATCTTGAAAGGGTCAAGTTTAAAGTTCTGCACAGAAGACCTCTTCCCTTGGAAGAGTACGCAGACTTTCCTGTCTGTTAGATAATCCATAATCCATGCCAAGAGCTCACCCTTTTACACAAATTTTTGTCAACTCATTCAAAATTATTTGTCTTTTAGCTTTGCCAAAACTGACTATGACCACTACTGTAGTTAGCAATGCTGATTATTATTATTTTATTTTTAAAATGGTTTAACCAGACCACTGAGCTGACTGTCAGCTCGAAAATGGCAACTGCTACCCTAGGGAGTGACTGTGCAACTGATTGCAAAGCCCTCCATCCCAGGGCAGAAGAGAGCCTATTCGTGGCCTACAACTTGTGGGAGGAAATGAATCCTGAACGGCAGAGGATTTTCTTGCATTCTTAAAGCAAATGGCAGCCCTATACGTCGTGTTAATCTGTTCGTTGAGGACTGCTGCTGTGACTTTAGTAGTGGTGCAGGACGAGTATTTAGTAATGGGTTTAAGGTCCATTCTTGAATGAAATGCTCATAAATAGCTGAACTGATCAGTCGCTGGAGTTTCTATTTGCTCGCAGAGGGAAATGAAGATAATACTTAACTCTCAAGTTTATGTTTACTGCTGTACCAATGCATCCCCATTTTCCACGAAATACTGCATATCGCTAAGTATCGGTCTAATTAGAGTCATTTTGTGTGTGATTTTTAATATGCATTTCATTTAAAACCTGCATTCACTACAAACGTTGTGAACCAGAATGCACAAAAGCGGATAAAATTCTAAGGTGTATGGCTTGGTATTGGCATTACTAAGAACATCGTTTCCCTTTGGATCTGATTTTTAAGTCATTCTGAGGCAGAATTCCTCATTCCAGACAGAAGATACACTTAAAGATGTATAGAGGAATATAGACTGAGATTAAGTTGATGAAAAAGAAATAAAAAAATAAACAGAGTAGATTAGTGTGCTAGGTCTCACATTTGGAAATTAGAGGAGTGAAGACAAGATTAGGAAGCTGAAAAAGAAATAGAAAATAAACATAGGAATAGAGTGGTGGGTTAGGGCTGACTGCTGGATAATAGAAGAGCAAAGACAGATTAAGAAACTGAAAAAGAAACGGAAAATAAACATGAAAATAGATTAGTGGGTTAGGGCTCGCTGCTGGAAAACAGAAGAATGAAGACAATATTCGGAAGCTGAAGAAAAAAACAGAAAATAAACACGAAAATAGATTAGTGGATTAGAGCTCACTGCTGGCAAATAGAGGAATGATGATAAGAATAACTTCCAGAAGAAACCACAAAAGAAATTAAAAGGAAGCTTAACCCTAAAAGATTAAACACAGAGCAGCATAAAGGCAGTAGCATAGAAACGTTATTGAAACTGCGGTCGCTGAAGCACTGGCCATATAAATATGTAAAGCTGGGGGGATCGGATGGACTCTGGACGGATTGTGTCCAGTATGGACACAAGACCATTCTGGAATTTGCTGGAGGTGACGGATTACGGCAGATTATGGAAGATTTGTTGTAGGTGATGGATTATTGAAGTTCCTGTGTTATCCGTAAATTCACTGCAAGTGACTGTGTATAAAACCTCTTGACTGGGTAAGGAAATGGGAAACCTCGAGAAGACTCTCACAGTCAGTAACTGGGAAGTATGAAGGTATAGACAAGAGTCATATAGTTAATCCCCGTAGGGGGTTAGTTCCATCAGTGCACCTCACGCAGTGCACTGTAGACATTACTTAAGGTTCTTTGCAGCGTCCCTTCGGTCCCTAGTTGCAACCCCTTTCATTGCTTTTACTGTGTCTCCGTTCATATTATCTTTCTTCTGCCTTACTTTCCACCCTCTCCTAACAATTGGCTCATACTGCAAAGTGCGAGGTTTTCCTCCCGTTACACCTTTCAAACGTTTTACTGCCAGTTTCCTTTTCAACGCTGAATGACCACATAGGTCCCAGCGCTTGGCCTCTTGCCTAAATTCTATATTTTTTCTTCTATTAAACCTCTTGACTGATTAAAGAAGTGGGAAATCACGAGAAGATTCTTTCTGTAATTCCTGTTACCTTTTGTTACTTCTTTCTTTCAAATGTACTGTATTCGTAGAAAGCTTGGATTTCAAGGCAATGGCCCCTTTTGTGCACTTGTTCCATATGAATAGGGCTCGTCTTAATAATAATAATAATAATAATAATAATAATAATAATCATGGAAATCGAATAGATTCCAGAAAGCTCTATGTAGAGGTTTGTTTTTAAATATATATACCCATAAATATATGTAACCGTACATACCTGTGGATTTGTTTCTCCATTACAAGACTTATGCTACAATGAGCATTTTTTAATAATATAATAATAATAATAACTGGAAAGTATTAAGGAATATATGAAAGTCATAAAGGTAATGAAATATTTATGATACTCGAGATAAATTCAGGCTAGATTTTTGTTCAAACTGTGAAAAAATTTCCACAGCTGAACAGTGAAAACAGATGCATGAAATCCTTGACAATGTAAGAACCACCAGAAATGTAAGAAAATTTCAGGTATAATGTCATTTGCTTTTAAAGATTATAAAATTTAAAAAAGATTAAAATACAAACGGCAGCAAGTATAATTATCAAAAGTCTGATTTATCCTCGATATTTTTTTCGTGTGTTCATAACTCTGAATTGCCCACGAAAGACTCAAGTTACTGGCTGTCCCAGAGGACGAAGCGTGATTCCATAAATTTTGCTTGCTCCCCGTAAGGGGGCTAGTGCTGTCAGTGCACCTGATGCTGTGCACTGTAGGCATTACTTAAGGTTCTTTGCAGCGTGCCTTCGGCCCCTAGCTGCAAACCTTTTCGTTCCTTTTACTGTACCTCCTTCCTTTTATTTCCCTTTCTTCCATCTTACTTTCCACCCTCTCCTAGAAATTGATTTATAGCGCAACTGTGAGGCTGTCCTCATGTTACACCTTTCAAACGTTTTAATGTCAATTTCCGTTTCAGCGCTGATTGACCTCATAGGCCCCAGTGCTTGGCCATTGGCCTAAATTCTATATTCAGTTCTATATTCCATTCATATATTTCGCTAATTCACGTATATGATATTTATTTCCTGAATTTTCATTTCATTTCATTAATTTAAAACTGCACCAAGACTCCGCCCCCCTCCAAAAAAAATAATATACATAAAATGTTCCTTAGAATTTAGGAAGGACAAAGTACTGCTGTGGAGTGTGGCTATATAGTATGGAAGGACCTTGCTGAGAATAAAGGACACATAAAAACAAGATTTGGGGCAACGTGGGAATTTATGAAGTGGTAACAGGTGGTCCCGTTGGGTCCATGAAATTTGGTTGCATGTTCCTCCCTAGACTTATATCTCTAATAATTTTGCTGTTTCTTCTAGATCCAAATCCTTGGGTACAATGCAACGTACCATAACTGTAATACGATTGTAGGCATTAATCCATTGTTAATGTCTGCCTTAAAATGACCTTCTATAGCTGTAATAAGATTGTAGGCATTAAGTCATTGTTAACCTCTGATATAAAATACAGTATCCTTTTTACGTATGTTAATTGAGAGAGAGAGAGAGAGAGAGAGAGAGAGAGAGAGAGAGAGAGAGAGAGAGAGAGAGACGGGAAAGGAAATAGAATTCTGTTAAAAAAAACAGCCAAAGGTTGCTTTACTTGAAGTAGTTAAATACTTTTCCATGCCTTATATTTTCATCCTCTCTCGTTGACAGGAAACAAAATGCTTCAGAAGGGGAGGTCAGGTGAAAGGAAGTAGGAGGTAATTCAGAAGGGGAAATAAAACAGGAGAACAGGAGGAATGTTCGTAAATATGTTACTTTTTAAGAAGAAGAAACGAACCTGGATCAGAAAATTATATATAAAGTGGAAAATAAAACAAAGAAAAACGAACATTTGTAAAGGGGAAACTCAATGTGAGTAAATAAATAGCAGAGAGACGAGAGGAAACAGGTGTTTTTGAAGTGTGCCTGAATTCTTTATGCATGTCAAGGGTGTTCGAAGTTCCTTTGATTTAGTGAATTCAGGTTTTCTGCGTGACGTATGAAATTCATTTAGATATCGGCCTTCTCTCTCTCTCTCTCTCTCTCTCTCTCTCTCTCTCTCTCTCTCTCTCTCTATGCTTAACTGTTAAATTCATTTAGGTATCAGCTCTCTCTCTCTCTCTCTCTCTCTCTCTCTCTCTCTCTCTCTCTCTCTCTCTCTCTCTCTCATTATGGTCACCTTATTTTCTGATATTCTACATATATTTGTATTATATTCATTGTATTTTTCTTGTTATTTTCATAAACCAATGAAATTAACGCCATTTCATTATCAGAGGGATGAATACATTTTACATATTAAGTTTAAAAAGATGATTGTACTATGTTATAGGGTATATTCAGGCACTGAGATATTGCGACTGAATCATGCCAGGGTTTCACTCAAACAGCAAATCGGTTCATTGCAGGTTATAAGTAATCATATTGATTTTCCGTTAATAAAAGTGGTTCTGCTCTAGCCGCGAAGTATTTTTTTTAGTGCGTATATCATTCCTGTCAAACACAAAGCGCTTGGATATATTCTAATTGTATTTGTACATTACTCTTTTCGACAAATATCAAATGCAGACATTGTCCGTTGTGACATGCTATATATATTTTTTCATATATTTTCAATAATCAACTTAAGGGGTTAGTTCCGGTTAGGCATAATTATAGGTGATTAATGAACTTTCAGGGGTATTAGAGTATATATACATTATTTATATGCATATACAGTATATATGTGTGTGTGCGCGCGTGCGTATACAGGCGCGTGCACACAGATATGTATATTTTATATATATATATATATATATATATATATATATATATATATATATATATATATATATATATATATATATATGTGTGTGTGTGTGTGTATACACATATATGTATAATATACAAATAATACATATAAAAAGATGAAGAATCAAATAGAGGAACAATGCATCTAATCGAAAGAAATATTATTTCTCTTTTATTTCAAAAGGATTGCGAATCTGAGGTTTCCTTATGTTCCTCGATGGGACTCTCTGCTCTATGGCCAATCCCAGAAACGAAATGGCCAATAGAGAGCCCGGCAGCGAAGCGAAAAGCACGCAGAACTAATCATAACTTTGTACAATCTAATAAGAGATTGCCCAGTGGCAATCTATTCCGCGTACCTATAATCTGATAATCCTCCCTTTCCAGTGGTCACGGGGCCTTTGATCAGAGTCTCCTAATTATTGGTGATTTTTTTTTTCAGGATTCTCTTTGTCAACCCCTTCCCACTCTCATTGCTTTGTATCCTTTATCATAACCTCACCCTATTTTAGTATCTGTGCTTTTGTCTGCATCCCAAGACGGGGGAATGTTTTTAATGATTTGAACTTGCATAAGTGAACCATATTCTCTGCATTTCTTCCTCAAGCTTATGTTCACTTTGATGTTCAGTTTCTGAGGGGTTCAAACAAGCGTTCCCCGTAGGGGGTTAGTGCCGTCAGTGCTCCTTTGACAGTGCACTGCAGGCATTGCTTAGATTCTTTGCAGCCTCCCTTCGGCCCCTAGCTGCTGCCCCTTTCATTCCTTTTGCTGTAGCTCCGTTCAGACTTTCGTTCCTCCATTTTACTCTCTACCCTCTCCTAACAATAATATATATTGTTTTATTAGTGTAACTGCCAGGTTTTCCTGTTAAACCTTTAAAACCTTTTACTCTCAATTTCCCTTTCAGCGCTGAAGGACCCCATAGGTCCTAGTACTTGGCCTTTGGCCTTAATTTTGAAAATTCCATTTCATTCCTTTCAAGTAAGCGTTGGATTTTGAAGTATTGCTTCCTACAGTGCAATACAAACTTCAGAGACGTATGATAATACTTTGTTTTTATTCATCCAATCTATCATTCATGTTACATAGTTTTATCAGAGTTAGTTACACTTACAACAAAAATGGAATTTCACTGTTTTTGCCATTTAGTTTTTATTTCATCTTGGTTTTCTCTCCTGATATATGCTTTATTATGAATGACACTGTACTCAATATCAACGAAACCTGCCCCTATACTGTATAACATAATATTAAAAAAAAAAATATATATATATATATATATATATATATATATATATATATATATATATATATATATATATATATATATATATATATATATATATATATATATAGGTGGTCAATACTAATTTGTTTGCAAATAAGGAGTAACCTTAATGGCTGTGTAAGAGATAAGGGCAATAATGGAATGTTTGGGAGGAATAAAGAAGCTCAATATTTAAAGAAGTTTTAGAGTTTTGCCTTCAAATGACGATAATTAAAAAAGCAGATGAAAAACTAATGAGGTAGAATAACCCATTTTTATTATCATTTTCAGGAGATACGTATAGAGACCATAGACGGTGTATCATATTGGGAACAAAAGAGGTAAAACAACATGAAAATTACGGAGAAAAAGAAAGAAACGGTTAATGTCATCAAAATAAGAAGAGAATTACTACTGCGTACGATGAGATCTTTCGCGGTAAGTACTGAGACTTATCTTTTTTAATGTATTTTGTGCAAAGGTTCTGTTAAAAAGCAGGTGGTTTGTCCTTTTAAAAAGCATTTTCTATATCTAAAATAAAGCGAAGCTGCGGATAAATTTAGGAGTTTATGGGGTTTAAAACAAGTACGGCCATAAAAAAAATGGGATCTTTCCTAGATAGTGACCTCCAAGGGTTTCGGGGGTCGTTAACTAGGACTAATATTTCTTGTGATATTTACAGTCTTTTGTTTATGTTTTTACGGTATTCCCCAACGGGCTTGTACTAAACACGCCGCAAATGTGGACGCATACCGGGTTAAAACCCTTGGGGGTCATTATCTAGGAAAGTTTCAAAAAATGTCCAATTCAGTCACCCCCCCCCCAAAAAAAAAATACAAATCGTGTCTCCACAGTTCCCATGAAGAACTTAACCTTGGCCAAAGGATTTTGAAGGATGTTACTCCTTCTTCGACGGCACTAAGTTTTTTTTTTTCTGCTTTTGCTTCTTTTTCAATCAGTCTTTGTATCTCCGAGGAGAAAAGAGGAATAGGGTAAAGGCTTGGGAATTTTTTTTTTTTTTTTTTTTTTTTACTTCTGGAATGGAAGATATTCTGAGACGGTCAACCGTAAGATTGAATTTTATCATAGCATCGGTTTTCTTTCCTGAACCATGTTTCCCAGAAACCAATCTTGTCTAGTTTCCTTTTTTTTTATTTTCATTTTTTTTTTTGCTGGGTCTTTGTCCGTTGTCATGATTTTTGCTGGGTCTCCGTTTATTAGTATGTCTATTGGTCCGTGTTCGTTCATTCTTTATCCGGCAATTAAGAATGATTCACCATCTTTTTAGATACGGCAGTCAAATTCTGTTAAATTTCGAGACGCATGTTTTCATTGATTTTTGTTCTGTCAAAATTATTCTCTCTCTCTCTCTCTCTCTCTCTCTCTCTCTCTCTCTCTCTCTCTCTCTCTCTCTCTCTCTCTCTCTCTCTCTCATATTATCAAATGGCAACTTTTTGAAAAACATCGAAGGTGAAAACATTTTTTGATCTCTCTCTCTCTCTCTCTCTCTCTCTCTCTCTCTCTCTCTCTCTCTCTCTCTCTCTCTCTCTCTCTCTCTCTCTCATATTATCAAATGGCAACTTTTTGTTAAACATCGAAGGTGAAAACACTTTTTGTAATCTCTCTCTCTCTCTTTCTCTCTCTCTCTCTCTCTCTCTCTCTCTCTCTCTCTCTCTCTCTCTCTCACTTTATCAAATGGCAATTTTTGGTAAACATCGAAGGTAAAAATATTTTTGTAATCTCTCTCTCTCAGTTTATCAAATACAAACCCCTTTTGATAAAAATGAGAGGTAAAAAAATTTTTTGATCAAGATATTTAAAAAAAATACATAGGGCAAATAAAGTAACTCTATGGTGAAGTGAGATTACTTTTCCGAGAAATATTATCTCACATTCTCCATCTTTATAGAGAGGTCTACTTGGCGAAGCATTACTTATTCAGAAAGGTGGGATAGAAACTTTTCTTATAGGTAGGGCGAGCCAATTCACTTTGCAGATATGTCTACCAATTTTACGGTAACTGAATCGGAATGGTAATTGGGAGCATCTTTACCTGATTGGAGAAGAGAGAGAGAGAGAAGATGAAAGATGTTTACTTGGCAATGATGAGTTTAAATCACTCCTCAAGCTAAATCCTTACTTGATATTCCCAGAGAGAGAGAGAGAGAGAGAGAGAGAGAGAGAGAGAGAGAGAGAGAGAGAGAGAGAGAGAGAGAGAGAGAGAAGATTTAAAAGTATGAAAGATGCTTACCAGGCAAAGAGAAGTTGAAGTCACTTCTCAAGCTAAATCCTTACTTGATATTCCCTGAGAGAGAGAGAGAGAGAGAGAGATTTAAAAGTATGAAAGATGCTTACTAGGTAATAATAAGTTGTCATTCCTGTATCTAATGGCTTAATTCATATTCTAGGAGAGAGAGAGAGAATTTCAAAGTATGTAAGATGCTTACTAGGTAAAGAGAAGTTGAAGTCACTTCTCAAGCTAACGGCTTACTTGATATTCCCAGAGAGAGATAGAGAGAGAGAGAGAGTATATGTATACATATATATGTATTTATATATGTGTGTGTGTGTGTGTATATATATAATATATATATATATATATATATATATATATGTGTGTGTGTGTGTTGAATCTACTGGTCGAGAAGTAAAGAGGGCATTGTGGCTATTTTAATTACACACACATATGTATATATATAGATAGATAGATAGGGAGATAGATAGATAGATAGATATACTGACAAGAGTCAGAATTTCTAAAGCCAGTATTTTTACCTTATTATTATTATTAACACACATGTATATATATAGATAGATAGATAGACTGATAGATAGATAGATAGACTGACAAGAGTCAGAATTTCTGAAGCCAGTATTTTTACCTTATTATTATTATTATTATTATTATTATTATTATTATTATTATTATTATTATTATTATTATTATTATTATTATTATTATTATTATTATTATTGTATCCAAAAGTGGCAGTAAGAATAAAAGCATGAAGAGATAATATTATTAATAATATTACTTATTTTCCCTTTAACTTAAAAACCTTAAATAGGTATCATAAGCTTTTCATTTTATTACGGAAGCTTTCACTCGAAATTTATGACTCCTTGAGATAAGAAGCTTATGAAACCCTCAAGAAAGATTAACTTTCACTTTAAAGACTGCCAAAAAAAAAAAAGGTAAAAGGCGACAAAAGGCTTCCCAAAAAAGAAAAACTAAAAAGACGACACAGTGGATTAGAAGCGCTCTTTTGGGAACTAAAAATACGATACACTGACAACTAAGCAGTCTTTTAGAGACTATTTCTCTTAATTTGAAAAACATTATCAGGTGTTAAGTTGCTTAACTTACGCATTTTTGAAGGGCCGTGAACACTTATGCTATTTGCGTCACACATGCAGGGGAGTTACTCAGGGAAATTTATAGAATAATATATATATATATATATATATATATATATATATATATATAATATATATATATATATATATATATATATATATATATATATATATATATATATATATATATATATATATATATATATATATATATATATATATATATATGTGTGTGTGTGTGTGTGTGTGTGAGATAATGTTGATACTGAAGCATTAAGAAGAGGCTCTGAAAAATTAAAAATTTCCTTTAGAATTATTGTAACTATAAAAAAAAATCTTGTGTGGGTCATATGCTTCAGCTCTTGAAATCTGGCAAATATCGTAGAAGTTATAAATCGGACTACTAAATACTTCACCTCCTAATAATATCATTTGTAAGTACCGATGTTTCCTAATATTTCGAAGATTAGTTGTTTGTTTGTGTGTGTGTTCGATGTGGTATCCTTATCACCAAAGGTTGGGGATGAAGGAAACACCGAAATATAAAAAGTAGGTCCTTAATGGCTAGTAGAGTTAACAAATTCATAGCGATGCATATTATTTGCTTATAAGGGAAACAGAGCTGTCCCGTACTGGCGAAACATTACTGCCAGACGGATGAGGTTTGGTCTTTACATATCGTACATGATACATATAGGAATGACATATATTTGATACATTAGGGAGGTATATAAATGGGCATGAAATATAAAAGAATTATATATATATATATATATATATATATATATATATAAAATATATATATATATATATATATATATATATATATATATGTGTATATATATATAATATAATATATATATAAATATATATATATATATATATATATATATATATATATATACATATATATATATATATATATGTATGTATATATATATATACTGTGTATATATATATATATATATATATATATATATATATATATATGTATGTATATATATATATATATACTGTGTATATATATATATATATATATATATATATATATATATATATATATATATATATATATATATATATATATATATATTTATATTTATATACATATGTGTATATGTATATATATATATATATATATATATATATATATATATATATATATATATATATATATATATATATGTGTGTGTGTGTGTGTGTGTGTGTGTGTGTCTTTCATGTACCTTCATTTTGTAGGCCAAGTCTTAAATTAATTTTGTTCAAAAATGTATATCATAAATACTTATATTCCCTAATATTACAGATTTATATAATTTTTGTTCAAAAATTATATCATAAGTATTTATATTTCCTAATATTTCAAAGAGTTATTTAATTTTTGTTAAAAAATGTATGTTACATGTACAGTACTTATATTTCCTAACATTACAAAGATTTATTTTTTGTAGGTAGGCTAGGTCTGAAGTTGTTTTATTTTAACATTTAAATATGATAAATAACTAACACATCTTCGCCGCTGGAGGGGAATGGGAAAAGTTACGATAAATTACGGTAAAACAAGCAAAACAGAAATCAGTATCTGAGAACAGGCAGAGTTTTCCGGTCTAACAAGATTAAGGTGACATTCAAAGCTTCTCTTTTTTTTTTTTTTTTTTTTTTTTTGCCATTTCTGTTTTGCATAAGTCACATGACTTTAGAGAGAGAATTACATCTATAAGGATATTTCGTCATTCACTAGTGGAGTTCTGTCATACTGACGTCTCTCGGATAAATTCATATGGGAAGGAAAAGGTTTGAAGGAATTACTGACTCTCATTTTTAGGTTTCTGTGAAAGAAAACTATTGTGCCAGCTTTGTCTGTCCGTCCGCACTTTATTCTGTCCGCAATTTTCTGTCCGCCCTCAAATCTTAAAAACTACTGAGGTTAGAGGGCTGCAAATTGGTATGCTTATCATCCACCCCCCATTCACCAAGAACCAAATTGCAGCATTCTAGCCTCAGTAGTTTTATTTTGTTTAAGGTTAAAGTTAGCCATAATCGTGCTTCTGGTAATGATATAGGATATGCCACCACCGGGCCGTGGTTAAAGTTTCATGGGCACGGCTCATACAGCATTATACTGAAACCACTGAAAGATAGATCTATTTTCTGTGGCCTTGATTATACGCTGTGGCGGTTGTACAGAAAACTCGACTGCGCCGTTGAAACTTGGGAGCATTTTTTACTTTTTTTTGAGTGAGGGGAAATCATATTTATTAGAAGTGAAACGTTTGAATGCAAAGTAAGTCGACTAGGCTATGTCAGTAACTGTTACATTCAAAATGTAATCGACTGCATCATTAACAGTTACATTCAACCTTTACCAGTCACTCTTCACGATGACGCAGTCCAACTTGTTATCTTATAATCCAGGAAAAGCACATTACTACATCACGCCTTTCACTCAGCTTCAAGACACCCCCTCCCCCAACCAAGAAAAAAAAGAAACGTTTTTCTTATATTGCGTTCCTCCTGGGCCTTCCACCTCGTCAGCCACGCGAGGGGGCTATTTACCCAGGGTCTGTAATCTCAGTTCCATGTTGTGTCTTTTGAAGTTGTCGTAAAAACCGCTGATTCCGGAGTCAAGACTCGTTGGCTGTGTGAGTTTGGGATGGAAGAATAGCCATTGATCTTCCTTTTGTACCTTTGTGCAATTTTCCTTGTTCATTTCCGCAATTTTCCTTGTTCCGTTCTGCAATTTTCCTTGTTTCCTTTTGCAATTTTTCTTGCAGCTTTCTGCAATTTTCCTTGTACCTTTTGTCATTTTTCTTGCACCTTTCTGCAATTTTCCTTGTACCTTTCTGTAAATTTCCTTGTACCTTTCTGTAAAATTCCTTGCACCTTTCTGCAATTTTCCTTGCACCTTTCTGCAATTTTCCTTGCGCCTTTCTGCAATTTTCCTTGCACCTTTCTGCAATTTTCCTTGTACCTTTCTGTAAATTTCCTTGTACCTTTCTGTAAATTTCCTTGCACCTTTCTGCAATTTCCCTTGCGCCTTTCTGCAATTTTCCTTGCGCCTTTCTGCAATTTTCCTTGCGCCTTTCTGCAATTTCCTTGCACCTTTCTGCAATTTTCTTTACTTTTCTGCAACTTTCCTTGTACCTTTTTGCTATTTTCCTTGTACCTTTCTGCAATTTTCTTTGCACCTTTCGGTAATTTTCCTTGCACCTTTCAGCAATTTTCCTTGCTCCTTTCAGCAATTTTCGTTGCAATTTTCTCCAATTTTCCTTGCACCTTTTTGCAATTTTCCTTGCATCTTTCTGCAATTTTCCTTGCATCTTTTGCAATTTTCCTTGCACCTTTCAGCAATTTTCCCTGCACCTTTCTACAGTTTTCCTTGCACCTTTCTGCCATTTTCTTTGCACCTTTCAGCATTTTTCCTTGCACCTTTCTGCAAATTTCCTTGTAGCTTTCTGCAATTTTCTTTGTACCTTTCAGTAATTTTCCTTGCACCTTTCAGCAATTTTTCTTCTCCTTTCTGCAGTTTTCCTTGTACCTCTTTGCAATTTTCCTTGCACCTTTCACCAATTTTCCTTGCACCTTTCTGCAGTTTTCCTTACACCTATTTGCAATTTTCCTTGCACCTTTCAGCAATTTTCCTTGCATTATTCTGAAATTTTCCTTGCACCTTTCTGCAATTTTCCTTGCTCTTTTGAGTAATTTTCCTTGCATGTTTCTACAATTTTCATTCCACGAAGGAAAGGGAAACAATGGAGTACTGCGAGGCCTTTCGGCTTCTTGTATTTTACTTAGTAAAGGACAAGAAATCGAAAGGCCTTGAAGCACTCCATTGTTTTCCTTTCTTCCGTGGATTTTATCTTTATATACATACATACATACATACATACATACATACATACATACATACATACATACATACATACATACATACATACATACATACATTCATGCCTGTGTCTATGTCAGCGTATAAAAATTATGATTACAACAATAAAGGCTCGTGATAGTCTCTGGCAAGGAAAGAGGATAGGGCTTCAGAATACTTTTTTTACCCGCCACCAACCTGGCAGTGGAATCCATTAAAACTTCTCCATCACATTTCTGGAATTTTAGACAGAAAGTTTCTCTTCTTTTGTCGCACTTGACTTTTCTTAACGTTACAGCAGTTTCAGTTGTCCTGCTCCCATTTTTTTGGTATTTTGCATGATGTACGAGACAGCGGAGAAGCTCTTCCGAAAACATTTCAAGTTTGTAAGTTGAGGGACGATGGAGCTTTGCGTCCATGCTTTTGAAAAATAATGTATTTTAGGTACGAAATAGTTTTAAGATATCTGAAAAAGGTTTTGGGTACAAAATAGCATTAAGATAATCAGAAAAAAGTAATAGGTTCAAAATGATGTTAGATATGGAAAAAGGTTTTAGGTACAAAATAGCATTAAGATATCTGAACAAAGTTTTAGGTGCAAAATAGTATTAAGATAATCTGAAAAATAAATGGGTTCAAAATAGTATTAAGATAATCTGAAAAAAATTTTAGATACAAAATAGTAATAAGATAATCTGAAAAAAGATTTAGGTGCAAAATACTAAAATGATAGTTATTATGAAAAAAAGTTATTTTACAAAATGCTAATTAGATACTTAATCTGAAAAAAGTTTTAGGTAAAAATAGTATTAAGATAATCTGAACAAAAATTTGGTTCAAAATAGTATTAAGATAATCTGAAAAAAAGTTTTAGGTGCAAAATAGTAATAAGGTAATCTGCAAAAAAAATTTAGGTACAAAATAGTAATAAGATAGTTATTCTGAAAAAAAGTTATTATAGATACAAAATGCTAATAAAAGATAGTTAATCTGAAAAAAGTTTTAGGCACAAAATGGTATTAAGATAATCTGGAAAATAGTTTTGGTTCAAAATAGTATAATCTGGAAAATAGTTTTGGTTCAAAATAGTATTAAGATAATCTCAAAAAATGTGTTTGGTACAAAATAGTATTAAGATAAAATGAAAACAAAATTAAGTGCAGAATAGTAATAACATTATTCTGAAAAAAAAGTTATTTTAAATACAAAATATTAATAAGATAGTTAATCTGATAAAAAGGATTTTAGGTACAAAATAGTAGAAGACAGTTATTCTTAGAAAAAAATATTTTAAAGGTACAAAATAGTTGTATGATAGTTAATCTAGAAAGTATTGATTTTAGGTGCAAAATAGTAATTAGATTTAATCTGAAAAAGTATTTTAGGTATAGAATAGTCGTAAGATAGTTAATCTGATAAAGGTATTTTAGGTACAAAATAATAATATGGAAGTTAATCTTAAAAACAAGTATTCTTGGTGCGAAATAGTAATAAGATAGATAACCTGAGTTAAAATAATTTATGAATAAAATAGTTAACCTGAAAATAGGTATTTTAGGTACAAAATATTGATAAGAATGTTAATCTGAAAACAATATTTTGGGTCCAAAATAGTAATATGATAGCTAAAATGAAAAAAAGTTTAGGTACAATTATTAATCTGATAATTAATCCGAAATAAAGTAATTTAGGTACATAAAGCAATTAGATAGTCGAAAGAAAAATGAAAATGATAAAAAAAGCAAAGCTTAATAGAATATACTATGATTTTTTGTTAAATTAAAAACGAAAGTAAGGGAAAAAAAAGGAAGCATATGAAATAGATTCGTTGATTTTTACTTTAATTAAACATAGAAATTAGAAAAAAGTTGATAAAGAAGTACTTTCATTTTTTTGTAGCTTGATCACCTTTAACGTAATAATCAAGTTTATAACAAAAATGTTTTGTAGTGATGTAGGTAGTACTCTTGCTAATAGAAGTTACCTAAATATTCATATTATTATAAATAATAAATCAAATTTCAGTTAAATTTGAAATACACCTATGAACAGTACACGATATGGGTCCGCCGAGAACGAAAAATGAGAGAGAGAAAAAAAATGTTAAGATAACAGACACGTTCTATTGCATACTACATGGCAGTCTTTACTGGTGATGTCCCCGTAGGGGGTCAGTTTGAGGTGCACTGTAGGCAACCCCTTTCGTTCCTTTTACTGTACCTCCTTTCATATTCTCAGTCTTCCATCTTACTTTCCACCCTCCCCTAACAATTGATTCATAGTGCAACTGCGAGGTTTCCCTCCTGTTACACCTTCCAAACATTTTACTCTCGAATTCCGTTTCAGCGCTGAATGACCTCATAGGCCCCAGTGCTTGGCCTTTGGCCTAAATTCTATATTCGATTTAATTCAATTTACTGGTGGTGTAAATCATTGCAGTAATTTTTGGACAAATTCTTGTTACCCTGGAGAGTCTAATTCCTCTTTTTATCCCTTTTATTCAATAACAGGACTCATGGGATTACTGGATTGTGTTACAGGATACTAGAAATAATAATAGGACTCATGGGATTACTGGATTGTGTTACAGGATACTAGAATTAATTTTGTAGTAGGTGAGTCCTGCACGAGTAATTAGATTCATAGTGTTTATTATCATTAGATTACTGTCATCATAAACGTATGTCATTCAGTTTATATTTTATATTTATTTAAGCATTTATGAAAATTCATATTTCAGAAGGGAAAGCCATTATTGCAAGAACTAGGAGAAGCTGCATAGAGTTTGTCATGAGTTCTAAGGTATAATAGAATTTTGAAGTACTTAATGAAAGGGAATTTTATAATTATTCAAAAAATCGTTTTTAAAAACATACTCGTTCTAAAAGTGAATTCTAGTAGACCTAAACACTAGTTTACACAAATGCATTAGATTTCATAAAAAAATAATTTTTAGCGATTTTTCTTGACAATTATTGTTATCGTTATATTTTCCAAGTACACGTGATAATATATTATATTACTGAAAGCAGTGTATATTTTACAGTTTGTGGTATAATTTCTACCCGGAAGTAAATATACATTCACATTGATTAGGGTTCATGAAAATTATACCCTTATAGTCTACAGTGAATAGTTAATAGAAAGATATAATTAATCGAAAAACGTACCTAACTAAGAGACTAACTTTCAGGTAACGTAGCCAGCAACTCCGCCAGGGTCGTTTTCATAAATTTCATATATTGCGTGATAATAATTCTGTTTAAAGTTATGGCACAATTAATGTCTGGCGCTGTTTCATTATTTATATTCGAGAAATTTTTATCTGTCTCTGGTGTCAGCGATGCTAAATTGTGTGTTATTGCGGCAACACGTATTAAACTTTCGCAGTTTATCAGCGCGAAGTAAAGTGAAATACTGGCAAAAGGTGAATTCAGATGGGTAGTTTTTCATTTTACCGTACATTTGCCGTGTGGATGACAGTGCTGAGTCAGTAGTTTCTGTGTGCATTGGTGTGTGTGTGTGTGTGTATGTGTCTGTGAGTGTGTGTTTGTGTGCGTGTATGTGTATGTGAGTGTGTGTTTGTGTAAGTGTGTCTGAATGTTTTGTAATGATGGTCATTGACTCCCTACTTAAAATATAATGAACAAAATATTGTGTTGCATATTGTTTATAATATATATATATATATATATATATATATATATATATATATATATATATATATATATATTTATATATATATAAATTATATATGTTATATATATATATATATATATATATATATATATATATATATATATATGTATGTATGTATTATCCATATATATGCATGTATATATTATTATATATATGTTATATATTATGTGTACATATATATATATATATATATATATATATATATATATATATATATATATATATATATATATATATATATATAATGTATGTATGTAAAATGAAACGAGAAGAATGAACAAATCCTAAATGACAATTTTTGAAACTTTAACAATAAATTCTCTGAGGAGAAAATGCATTCCAAGAATCTCGCAGTTTACGAGATAACATTCCAAATCTCACTGAAGATTCCCTGATGACAGACCTCCCTAATATTATTCCAGCTATAATTTCGGGAATGATAGACTTGCAAAGCGATGCATTAAAGTTGACTCGAGTGTAAAAATAGCAAATGGTGTTCATCGATTAGATTGGTAGCCTATAATCAACTTGGGAATTTTTTTTTTACTTTTACAGCTATGGATGATTGATAGTTTCAGTACTTTTGCTTTATTAATCTTATTGGGGGGTAGGAAGGGTAAAAATACACACACACACACACATATATATATATACACATATACACACACTCACATATATATATATATATATATATATATATATATATATATATATATATATATATATATATATATATATATATATATATATATATATATATTTAGCCCTTCCTGTCCCTCAGTAAATAAATATATATATATATATATATATATATATATATATATATATATATATATATATATATATATATAT
>NC_089783.1:35804124-35869124 GCF_040412425.1 Macrobrachium rosenbergii | reverse complement strand
TCTCGACTCGTTTCAGATCACTGACCACGACCCTAATAAAAACAGATTGTGGACCGTTTCTAGTTTAAGTAACGGTAACTAAAGCATACAAAATAAACATTTTGGGTTGATATATATTTCTCACACAAGAATTGCAGGCTGAAGGTTGTCATTATAATTTTGAAAAGGAGTAACGCAATCAAATGAATGGTCAATTATTTATTTGGATGAAATTGTTCTTAATGCATTTCAGTATATTTAGAAATTATATATATATATATATATATATATATATATATATATATATATATATATATATATATATATATATATATTTGTGCTATATGCATACATATATATAATATATATGTATATATATATATATATGTATGTATGTATGTATGTATACACACACTCACTCACACTACTGTCCAGTTTATTAACAAATATAGTGACCGTCCTGTGGACCACCAAGATGTCACCATGTACCACTTGTGGTTCATGGACAACCAACTGAGAACCATTGGTCTAGGTCTAAAACAAACTGGTTAGGAAGCAGAGAAGGGTGTGGTTGTCCTGCGCAGAGTTCAGGGTTTAGAAGATTTAAGAAATAAGAAAAAATCAAGGTTTAGCAGAATTAAGAAATGCGAAAAAATCAGTGTTTATCTGAATCAAGAAATACAAAAAATAGAGGTTCAGTAGGATTAAGAAATACAAAGAAAATCAATGTTTGGTAGGATTAAAAAATACAAAAAAATCAAGGTTTGATAGGATTAATAAATACGAAAAAACCAAGGTTTAGCAGGATTAAGAAATACGAAAAAAATCAAGGTTTGATAGGATTAAGAAGTACGAATAAAACCAAGGTTTAGCAGGATTAAGAAATACGAAAAAAATCAAGGTTTGATAGGATTAAGAAATACAAAAAAAAAAAGTTTAGCAGGATTAAAAAATACGAAAAAAGTCAAGGTTTGATAGGATTAAGAAATACGAAAAAACCAAGGTTTAGCAGGATTAAGAGATACTAGAAAAATCAAGGTTTGGTAGGATTAAGAAATACGAAAAAACCAAGGTTTAGCAGGATTAAGAAATACGAAAAAACCAAGGTTTGATAGGATTAAGAAATACAAAAAATCGAGGTTTAGTAGGATTAAGAAGTACGAAAACATCAATTATTGATAGGATTAAGAAATAATAAAAAAACAAGGTTTAGCAGGATTAAGAATACGAAAAAAACAAGGTCTGATAGGATTAAGAAATGTAAAGAACCAACGTTTAGCGGGGTTAAGAAATACGATAAAAACTCAAGGTTTGATAGGATCAAGAAATACGAAAAAACCAAAGTTTAGCAGGGTTAAGAAATACGAAAAAACCAAAGTTTAGCAGGACTAAGAAATGCGAAAAAACCAAGGTTTTATAGGATTAAGAAATACGAAAGAAAAAAACAGGGTTTAGCAGGATTAAGAAACACGAAAAGAATCAAGGTTTGATAGGACTAAGAAATACGAAAAAAACAGGGTATAGCAGGATTAATAAATACGAAAACAATAAAGCACAGGACAAAGGAAGTAGCATCAAAGATCCCGGTGATGAAATTGCATTGACGATATGAAGTAAACCGGAATAGAAGAGAATTAGGGAAAAAAAGTAATCGTCTTTGACTTGGGGCATCCGGATGGAAGGAAGGGGCGACTGCCTTCTTTTCTCCGCGTGTAATTGAATTTCCGGAGGAAGGGGGAAAGGGAGAGTACGAAAGAAGAGTAAAGGAGAGTACAGGAGACGAGGACAGGAAATGAAAAGGAGCAAAAGGCGTGAGAGAGGAAGTCAAGAGAAAGAAAATGGTGATTGATGTGGAGTAGGCTATACAACAAAGGTAGGACAGTAAGGGGAGGATTAGAAGGAATCCATATATACAGTATACATATACAGGGTATATATATATGTATATATATCTATATACACAGTATATATGTATGTATTATGTATGTTATGTATGTATGTGTGTATGTGTTTCTTATAATCCTTCCCTTACCGTCCTGTTTTAATTGTTTGCTCCATAACAGTCACCATTTGCCCTCTTTTGCCTCTTCTTCCTCTCACTCATTTTCCTTCTCTCCATTTTTTGTCCTCGTCTCTTGTACTCTCCTTTACCCTTCCTTGTACTCTTCCATTTCCCCTTTCCTCCGGAAATTCAATTACACTCGGATGCCCTAAAGTCAAAGACGATTACTTTTTTTCTCCTAATTCTCTTATATTCCGCTTTACTTCATTTCGTCACTGCAATTCCATCATCGGGAACTTTGATGTTACTTTCCTCTTTCAATTTCCCCTTGGGGTGATACTGCCATCAGTGCACCTCACGCGGTACACTGTAGGCATTACTTGAGGTTCTTTGCAGTATCCCTTCGGCCCTTAGCTGGAACCCCTTTCATTCCTTTGCTGTACCTCTGTTCATAGTCTCTTTCTTCTACCTTACCTTCCATCTTCTCCTAACAATTGTTTCATAGTGCAACTGCGAGGTTTTCCTTCTGTTACACCTCTAAAGCCTTCTTTACACTCAATTTCCCTCTCAGCGCCGAATGACCTCATAGGTCCCAGCGCTTAGCCTTTGGCCTAAATGTTTTATTCCACTTCCTCTTTCAGTTTTTCGCTTTGCTCAGTCCGGCTAACTTAGCCTCCACAGAGATCAACCACACCCTTCTCTGCTTCTTTCCACCTTTGTTGTAAACAGTCGAATTATGTATGTATGTATGCATGTATGTGTATGTGTGTTTTCCAAGAGTTTGAATCCTTAGATATGTAGAGTTAAATCACTTCAAACTCTCCTAATTTTTTTTATGTGTATTTATTTCTGCTACGTAGAATACCATAGACAATACTCACACAAATCAGTATATTTTAGAATGTATATCTAAAATGATATATATCAGAAAGCGCCTTAAATGAATAATGATTGTACCGGGAACAGTGACATGGAAATGAATTTTCAAGCCTACTGGTAACCTCGTTTTTGGCGTCAAGCCTCTCCTTTGTTCCCAACATCTGGGAGCCCTCAGTACAGAAGCATTAAAAGGACACTGTGCATTGTTGCAACTTGTGAGTCATCTGAAAAAGAGATGAAGGGTGACAATGCAGTCGCTCATTTTGCGTTGTTTGTCTTTTTCACCTCCTCAAATAAGATGAAGACTTAGACAAGAGCCTAACATTTCTCTCCTTGTTTTTGGTTTCCTATGATTCTCTTAGTGACAGTTATTTTTCGTGTTCTCATTTCTCTCCTTTCTAGTTTCCCTTCATCCTAGTAGTCCCTGTTGCGGGCCTAGTGCCGTCAGTGCATCTCATGCGGTGTACTGTAGGCATTACTTAAGGTCCTTTGCAGCGTCCCTTCGGCCCCTGGCTGCAACATCTTTCATTCCTTTTATTGTATCTCCATTCGTATTCTCTTTCCTCAAACTTACTTTCCTCAGTCCTCTCCTAACAATTAACTCATAGTGCAACTGCGAGGTTTTCCTCCTGCTACACTTTTCCAACTCTTTAACTGTGAATTTTCGTTTCAGCTTTGAATGATGAATGACATCATAGGTCCCAGAGCTTGGCCTTTGGCCTAAAGTCTATATTCTATTCTATGTTGTTCTTGATTCTAGCAGTGACAGTGATCGTCCAAGTTCTTTCTAACTTCTACTCTAATTCTTTCCAGGCAATAATTCCAGGATGGTCTTTCTGGATGTTTCACCCTGTCCGCATTATATTCTGATCATACGTTCGATTTTGAAATTACAATTGCTTGTTGCATGAAATGCATTACAACAACAAACATCCTGTTCACTCTTATTTACCTGACTTAATTGTTTTTGTTCTAACACGAGGCAGACTGCTGCTGCTGCAAACATTGTCTCGTTTTCTAGAATCAAGTTTAATACTACTCAGTTTACTGGTAGTCTTATTTTGGTTGCCACGAAAATGTGGAATACTTTGCCTAGTGCAGTTGTGGAATCTTCTGATCTCCGAATGTTTCAGCGGGGAGCGAATTCATTCCTGCTCTCTGCTGCTGACGTCTCCTGAATTCAGGTGTATCGGATGTATTCTCTTTTCCCTCAAATTTATTTATCACCTTTTCCTATGACTTGCTTCTCTCTGCATGCTGATTTCCCTTTGGAGCCCTCTTGGGTTGATGGTCTGTTGGTCTTGTCCATGAAGGTTTTCAGCTGGAGATTTCAGAAAAGAAAATTAATCCTGTTCACAGGATTACAAGAAGGAAAATATATTTGCTTTCTCCAAAGGCAAAGTTGTCAAAACAATAGGCTCTTTTAATATATAGCTCAGGTACCTCTTCAAGTACAGAGGCAATCTGTCATTATCTTCGGAAATGTTTTCCTTGTAGCATGTCACAGAATCTAAATGTGATTGGCATTAAAAAAACTCATAGTAGCATGAGTCTTGAAATGGTGAACCAAATCCACAGTTATGTTTGGGTACAAATATATGTAAGAATACATCTCTAAAGAGAGCTTTAGGGTGTCTGTACAGATTTATTTGTAAATATATGTACCCATACACAACTGTAGATTTGTTTCTCTATGATTAGCATCGGTATAGAATTATGAACTTTTTTAAAACTAATTTGGGGTTTATTTAAAATTTTCTTGTACTGCGCTAATATACTCACATTATATTTATATTTTAGATTGTTCTTGGATTCTTTCATTATGTACTAGGTATCCTGTATAAATATAGTATCTGTATGTCTGTGTGTATATAATATATATATATGTATATATATATATATATATATATATATATATATATATATATATATATATATATATATATATATACAGACATATATATATATATATATATATATATATATATATATATACACACACACACACACACACACATATATATATATATATATATATATATATATATATATATATATATATATATATATCGGGTTGAAGAGGTAAAGGCATGTCTCTCACTAGTATCATGTTTATCAAAAGCGTGAGGCATCCTCGGGGAACCTGCGTTGGATGTACAAGGAGGCCTCTCAAGGTCCGTTTCTGCTCCCACAAAGGTGTCAGCTTCAGGACGGGTTGCACATTATCTAATCCCGAGCTATCCAATGTTCGGAACCATTCTCAGATTTGTGGTACCCGCTTGGATATAAATGACTTTAAAATTATTGGATCTTCCCGTAAGGACGACGAGTTGATGGTGTTAGGGTCGCTTTTTATAAAAAAAAAAAGTAGAGGCACTATACACCCAGTCTTCGTCCACACAACTCTTTATAGCATAATTGCCTGTTTGTTTACTCTCCACGTTCGTTATAGGTTTCTTTCGTATGTTTATTTTCTCCCTGTCTTTCTTGTCACCTTTTAGCTCTTGCCTTGGTAGGTGTTCCTTTCAAGCTCTTGTTTTAATTTTTGTATTTGTAAAAGTTAAAAACCTTTAAAGTTTTTCCCGTTGTATGAGTGACGTTTTAAGTATTAGCTAGGATTGGTGAAAGACTCGAACCTATGGCCACGCCATTCTTCTGTATATAATGGTTTTCGCCCCATTTAAACACATTAACGCTGAGGGCCGCTGTTAGCCGTTTTATTAGAACGTCATGATCTAGGTCGCATGTAGAAACCCCTTCCTCCATATTCTTCTTTATTACTTCCATCGTCGTCTTGACTGTAAATTTACAAGTTTGGATGTATCTTCCATGTTCACCACGTACAAGTCAAGGTGACGATGGAAGTAATAAAAAAAGAATATAGAGGAAGGGGTTTATACATGCGACCTAGATCATGACGCTCTAATAAAATTGTTATCAGCTGCCCTCAGCGTTAATGTGTTCCAGTGGGGCGAAAACCATTATATACAAAAGAATGGCGTGGCCATGGGTTCGAGTCTTTCACCAATCCTAGCTAATATCTTTATGGAATGGTTTGAAACGGAAAAGGTGGGCAAGTAAATAAAGGGAACTTATATATCGTAAAATGGGTGAGATACGTGGATGACATCTTGATTACTTATAAGGGAGAAAGAGAAAATCTACACAAATTCCTAGAAAACATAAATAAATTAATTGAACACATCCAGTTCACAACAGAAGAAGAGAGGGGGGGAGAAATTCCTTTCTTGGATGTCCTGGTAAAGAGGGAAGGGGAAAATTTAAAATGCAAGGTATACAGGAAGAAGAGACACACTAATTCAAACATACATAGGTTCTCCAGTCATAGGAAAGAAATAAAAATAGGAGTAATGACAGGGTTGGCCATTAGGGCTTATAGGATTCGCAGTCCCGAATTCTTAGATGAAGAGCTGGAATACCCGAGGGAGAGTTTTAGGAGATTAGATACCCTAAGTATTGGTGGGAGCGGGCACACATCAAGGCAAGAAAAAACTACTTTGGGGAGAGGGAAAGGATAGAAAAGGAACATTTGGTAGGAAAGAAAATAATTAGTCTCGGACAACAACTCTATTACACCCATCAGTAGGAAGCTAGATAATGTCAAATTGATAGGCAGCTACAAAAACACCATTAGGAATAAAATAGTTAGAAACAAAAAGTCGGTACTATGGCGAAACTGGCAAATCATGTAAAGAGCTAAGCAAACAACACCTGCAGAGCATAAGGCATCATAATCAGACGTCGGCAGTTGCCAAACAATGTTGGGAAAATTACCATAAAATAGACTGGGAAAATATGAGTTTTCTGTACAGTAATACCAACAAAACGGCCAGACTGGTCGTAGAGAACGCCTTCATAACATGTGCTAACAACACAATGGCAGGGAACACCGGAAAGGGCTTTGAAGAGAGCATATCTAGAAAAATCGTACACTCCACAGTAGCAAGGAAACGAAGGAAAAAAGCCAGAAGACGCACGGAAAACGAACACCAGGAAGAAGAAGCGGGCAGAGAAAGGGCAAGGTCACGAGGGGGTGGGGGTCACACAGGAGGAGCTAGGCGATTATAGGATTAAAAGTACCCAGCACACAGATATAAATACAGCTGGACTACGCGTCTGGTCACTGTACGGATACTTGATAATGTGGACTGTTTATCCAAGAAAGCTTGTAACTTTTTTGGAATAAATACTCCATTAGATACCACCCAGTATGAATGAGGTCCTTTTAGAAAATATATATATATATATATATATATATATATATATATATATATATATATATATATATATATATATATATATATATAATATTATACAATGAATAGGGATACTAGGACAACTGCTGGCAATCTGTCCTTACGCTCCAGCAAAATGTACGAGTCAATTGAATGGTGTTTCACATTCGGATTACCAGTCACCAGCACTGGAGGAAAAGATTAGGGTTACAGAAAAAGGGGGGGCATTGCAATAATTCACAGCAAGACGAAAAATTAGATCCTCAATGCCTTTGCTCTGGAAAAACATGGCAAGCAGCACTGTTGCCAAGCAGGGTAAATATATTCTGATGTAAGTCATGTTTTTGGTGAAAGGGAGAAATGTGAATCATATGAACATTTTACATCCGTTTATACAGAATATGCAAATAACAATTTAGGCAGGATTTAGTATTCTTGGAAAATATGCAGAGTCCGTTTCTGTGAATTGAAGACACACGAATATATATATATATATATATATATATATATATATATATATATATATATATATATATATATATATATATACATACAGTTTATATATATGTACATACAGTATATGTATATATATATATATATAATATATATATATATATATATATATATATATATATATATATATATATATATATATATATATATATATATATATATATATATATATATATATATATATATATATATATATATATATGTGTGTGTGTGTGTGTGTGCACGTGCGTGCGTGTGTGTGTTTGTGTGTGTGTTTAATTCAGCGGAACATATTTTGCCTTTTCCCAAGAAATTTAGATCCTGCCTGAATTCTTATTCACTTTTTCTTTAATTCACGTATAATTCACATTTCATCCTTTCACCAAAAAAACAGAACTTATATCAGAATACATTTCATATGCTTGACAATTGTGCTGAAGGTTTTTCATTTCCAGAGCTAAAATGTTTGAAAGTGTATTCTCCTTCGTCCTTCTTCCTTGGAATACATTCTAATCTTTTCCCTCCATTGCTGCTGACTGGTAATTCGAATGTGAAATCGCATTCACTCTACCTTGTGCCAATTGGAGCGTGAGGAGAGATTGCAAGCAATTGTTCAAGCAAACCTCTTTTTCTCAAACCTTGAAGAAGGCTTGTGCCTGTCTCGTTTTGTTATCAACACTTTTTCCATTCATTGTTGTTATTATTGTTATTATTATTATTTGAGAAACAAATCCACAGTTATGTATGGGTACACATTTAAAAGTATATATATATATATATATATATATATATATATATATATATATATATATATATATATATACACACACACACCCATACATAACTGTGGATATCTTTTTCCATTTCGAGACTCCTGCTATGAGTATTTTTTAATTATTATTATTATTATTATTATTATTATTATTATTATTATTATTATTATTATTATTATTATTATTCAGATGAACCTATTCGTATGGAAACAACCCCGCAGGGCCATTGAATTGAAATTGAAGCTTCCATAGAATATTATGGTGTTCAAAAGAAAGAAGTAACAGAAGGTAATTGGAAATACAGAAAGAAGTGATCACTTATTAAAAAAGAAGGAAACAAATTAACAAATTAGTAAATAAATGGATAAAAATGTAAGTAAATCATTCAAATTTAAGGAGAATTGTATTAGGGCAGTAATGCGTTGCATCCTCACTTGAACTTATGAAGTTCCATTACACGACATCCTCAGGGAGGCTGTTCCACAGTCCAAAGTGTGAGGAATAAAGGACCTCAGAGTCCACGCCTCGTACTTAGACACTTGTTAATTACTAAGAAACTATCTTCACTTTACGAGGTGTTAGAGAAAATAAAGGAAATTGTTTAAACTATAACAAAACTAAATATACTGAAGGGGAGAACTCCCCTTCATTATATTTTGTTCGAGGTTGGGAAGCAGTAATTGCATTATGGAACTGTAGTCTTTTAACAGTTTGCTACTTGTGTTGGTGAAAGGTTTAAAAAATAAGACATGATTTTTATGTGTATGCATTTATTTATATAGATAGACAGATATATAAATAGATATACGCGCGTGCCCGTTTATTTTTATTACCGTTTGACCTCTTCGCTTTTCAAAGGGTCAATACCAAAATGGTAGAGCAATACCGTTTTCAGGAAGACATATGGACGATATATAAATATCAAGTTTTCCAGCGACTAAGCATATATAAAACCAGCTGTTGGCAATAAAACAGCAATACGAGCCGTTAAGCCAGTTAACAGTTTACAACTCTGTAAATGTACATCTTTATGTAAATTCTGTGCAGTTTATATAATAAGAACATTAACAAACAAGTAATAAATGCGCTGAATTTTCGTCGGCGCAATCGAGTTATCTGTACAGCCGCTACTGCGTATACAAGGCCACCGAAAATAGATCTACCTTTTGATGGTCTCGGTATAATGCTGTATGAGCCGCGACCCATGGAACTTTATCCACGGCCAGGTGATGGCCTATCCTAAATCGTTGCCAGAAGCACGATTATGGCTAACTTTAGCCTTCAATAAAATAAAAACTACTGAGCCTAGAGGGCTGCAATTTGGTATGTTTGATGATTGGAGGGTAGATAATCAACATTCCAATTTGCAGCCCTCTAGCCTCAGTGCCTTTAAAGATCTGAGGGCGGACAGAATAAAGTGCGGACGGACAGATGAAGCCGGCACAGGAGTTTCTTTTACAAAAAAAATAAAATGAAAAATAACAGACTTACATCAAAGAAAGAACTCCATGCAAGTCGTGATATTAGATAGCATTTCACAACTGTGTGAATGTACATCCTCATATAATTGCAATGCAATTTATATGATAAGACCATGAATAAGAATGAATAACATTAGACTAACAGCAAAGAAAGACCCGTCAGAATTGCCGACATTGATAGGAGATGAATGTCAACAAAACCAACAGCGGATCAACTAGGTAGATAGATAGATACACAGTGGATTGTTTGCCTTAGTAAATGAACTTTGACGGTGAACACCAAAAGCAAATTTAGAATCGGCGATCTCTCCGCGTCGCAGGTCTCGCTGTAAATCTGGTGGAGGATTTTATTTGCAAAATACGAGTTTAAGTCTTTTGGCGAATGAGGAAAAAAAGGTGTGACTTAATGCAGATGGACATATTGTTGTTATTTGCAAAATACGAGTTTAAGTCTTTTGGCGAATGAGGAAAAAAAGGTGTGACTTAATGCAGATGGACATATTGGTGTTATTTGCAAAATACGAGTTTAAGTCTTTTGGCGAATGAGGAAAAAAGGTGTGACTTAATGCAGATGGACATATTGTTGTTATTTGCAAAATACGAGTTTAAGTCTTTTGGCGAATGAGGAAAAAAGGTGTGACTTAATGCAGATGGACATATTGTTGTTATTTGCAAAATACGAGTTTAAGTCTTTTGGCGAATGAGGAAAAAAGGTGTGACTTAATGCAGATGGACATATTGTTGTTATTTGCAAAATACGAGTTTAAGTCTTTTGGCGAATGAGGAAAAAAGGTGTGACTTAATGCAGATGGACATATTGTTGTTATTTGCAAAATACGAGTTTAAGTCTTTTGGCGAATGAGGAAAAAAAAGGTGTGACTTAATGCAGATGGACATATTGTTGTTATTTGCAAAATACGAGTTTAAGTCTTTTGGCGAATGAGGAAAAAAGGTGTGACTTAATGCAGATGGACATATTGTTGTTATTTGCAAAATACGAGTTTAAGTCTTTTGGCGAATGAGGAAAAAAGGTGTGACTTAATGCAGATGGACATATTGTTGTTATTTGCAAAATACGAGTTTAAGTCTTTTGGCGAATGAGGAAAAAAAGGTGTGACTTAATGCAGATGGACATATTGTTGTTATTTGCAAAATACGAGTTTAAGTCTTTTGGCGAATGAGGAAAAAAGGTGTGACTTAATGCAGATGGACATATTGTTGTTATTTGCAAAATACGAGTTTAAGTCTTTTGGCGAATGAGGAAAAAAAGGTGTGACTTAATGCAGATGGACATATTGTTGTTATTTGCAAAATACGAGTTTAAGTCTTTTGGCGAATGAGGAAAAAAAGGTGTGACTTAATGCAGATGGACATATTGTTGTTATTTGCAAAATACGAGTTTAAGTCTTTTGGCGAATGAGGAAAAAAAGGTGTGACTTAATGCAGATGGACATATTGTTGTTATTTGCAAAATACGAGTTTTAATATTTTGGCGAATGAGGGATTTTAGTAGAGGAAAAAAATATCTTACTGAATTTAGATGAACCTTTTTTTTTATAGAACCTAGGAAAATGTAGATAAAAAATGGAATTAATTCTGTTCGGAACCAGAGAAAAAGGATAATATCTGACTGAATATAGGTGAACATATTTTTAAAAAATGTTTAGAACATAGGAAAATGTAGATAGAAAATGGCCTTATTTTTTTGTTCAGAGCCAGAGAAAAAAGAGAATATCTGACTGAATGCAGGTAAACATATTTTTTTTTTATATTTAGAGCAAGGAAAATGTAAATAAAAAAAAAATAATCGACTCGGAATGGAGAATGTGATGGGAGATACCTCCTTCCTAATGATCTAAATTAATGTTTATTTAACTGATTTTCTCCTCTTTCTCCTGCCATACATCGAATCATTTTCGTCTAGTTTTGCTATTTTCCCCTAATGAATTTCAAATTACAGAAAAAGCCAAATGAACTAGTGTCACAGACATTCCTAAATGACAATCATTCTTTATCAGAGAAAAGTAATGATCATTAACATTTGGATTTTGAAAACATTAATACTTTATTTGAGAGAATAAAAAGAAATTTCTTTTCAGAAGGGATTCTTGACTGGATGCACAGTTGTAAATTATATTCTGACAATTAAGGAACTGTTCCATCACATGAATATTGAACCCCGAAGGGGGTTAGTGCAGTCAGTGCACCTCACGCTGTGCACTGTAGGTATTACTTAAGGCTCTTTGCAGAATCCCTTCGGCCCCTAGCTGCAACTCCTTTCATTCCTTTTACTGTACCTCCGTTCATATCCTATATATATATATATATATATATATATATATATACATATATATATATATATATATATACGTACATATATATATATATATATATATATATATATATATATATATATATATATATATATATATATATATATATATATAGTTTATATATGTATATATATATATATATATATATATATATATATATATATATACATATATATATATAGTTTATATATGTATATTATGTATATGTATATATATATATATATATATATATATATATATATATATATATATATAATCCTTATCTATATATATATCTATATCTGTTTATATACATATGTGTGAGTATATATATAAATCATATGAATATTTTCGGCGGCTCAGCCAAACAAAACGGTCTGCAAAATTCTCTGTATTTTTAGTACATAACAGAGAGAAATGTAGTTTACATTCGAACACACCTCATACCCTTTTGTCCTTCGTAAATATCAAAGTTTGAATATCAGTTGAGTGCGCCTAACATTTTGATGCCGGTCCATTAATCTCCTCTGTTGCAAAATGAACATATTGCAGGTTTATATTTGGTGGCAATGAGTGATCATTCATCATGTTTCCTATAACCAATGTCACTGGTTATTGACAGGCAAACATAATTTTGTCTCTTTTGCCCAGATTTTCCCAAGTGCTAGATATACGAGTACATCAGTATTTATAAGCATATTGCTGGTTTAGATTGAATGGAGATTGTCTTTTAAATATATGCTGAAAATTATCGCTGCATCAGATACGTTTAGTTTACAGATTTTCTCAGCCTTCCTAGTTAATGATTCCACCGTAATTTAAGTTTTATTGCTGTGACTCCAATCTAGAAGTAACTGTTCTGTATTTAACATCACCTTAATTAAAATTTTCTGCTGTGACTCCAATCTAGAAGCAACTGTTCTGCATTTAACATCACCTTAATTAAAATTTTCTGTTGTGACTCCAATCTAGAAGTAACTGTTCTGTATTTAACATCACCTTAATTAAAATTTTCTGCTGTGACTCCAATCTAGAAGTAACTGTTCTGCATTTAACATCACCGTAATTAAAATTTTCTGTTGTGACTCCAATCTAGAAGTAACTGTTCTGTATTTAACATCACCTTAATTAAAATTTTCTGCTGTGACTCCAATCTAGAAGCAACTGTAACACCAATGAAAAAGTAATACATTTATTTAAATTCGTCATCGTTGAAAGATACAAGCGCTATAAGGTTTCTTTTACTTTAAAAAAATCAGTAGGTTCAAAAATAGAGGAAAAGGAGAGATCCAAGTGGAAAGTGGGGGTCACCAATTAAAATTAAAGTGGTATTTTTCAAATGGCATATTGACTACGTTCCGCTCAGGCTCTACAGAGTGTGGTCTCACTGGGGATGCTGGGATGACTGCATGAGGGAGTTGCGTCCTGCCTCTTTTATACAGGGATGTAGGGTTTTTGTTAGAGATTAAGCTGGTTTTATGTTACATCGGGGTACACTATAGTTTTTCTATGTTTAATACATAAATCAGTTGTATTTGAATACATGTTATACTCCATTTTCTTCAGCCCTATTCTAATGAATGCTTCATTCTGTTCTTACAGTCCCATCATAGAATTTCCAAACTCTACGCCTTCCTCCTCCGTGGGTCTATTTTCTCCATGGTTGTTCTTCTCACCTACTTTTTATCAACCTCATGTGTCTCAACACATTTTTAGTCATATTTTTAAAAGTTTTCTCACTATTACTGCCATCTTGCTTTTCAGTTACTCTGTAATAACATATGATCTAATGTGCATTACTCATCATTTTCTCTTAAGCATGTTTACTTATGAATATCTGGGATGGGAAACCACCTATTTCCACAAGCCAAACTCTTTCCGGAACACATATTCACAAGAGTAGCTTCCTTCTCTTACCATGAAAATACTCCAAACATACCTACACCATCTCTTCCTAGGTCACCTAACTGTACTGTACATATAAATCACCTAGCACGACCAGTCTTTAGATATGGGAGGCTCTTTTTAGACTGATACGAGTCCTGTTCTCAACTGGCTGCATTGACAGTTTTTCTCTTAATTAGCTGAGCTTTCTACAACTGGACTATGAGTGAGTATGTATATATATATATATATATATATATATATATATATATATATATATATATATATATATATATATGTATATATACATATTATATATATATATATATATATATATATATATATATATATATATATATATATATATATATATATATATATATAACTATGTCTACTCGTTTTACTGACTGACACCTTCACAGACAAAGAACAAAGCGAGATACATTGTTAAGCAACGTCTGGCCCCGACGGTCAACGTTTATTGATTTTCACCATGAAAACTCGATAATACTAGATCAAATAAATTTAACAGTCCTTTCGAAAATGTCACTCCACTCACATGTATTGAATTTGGAGAGAATTTCAACCCAAAAATATACTTTCTGCGACTCATTCGCTCATCCAAGCTCCAGCAAAAATTGGCAAGTGTCAGTTTCGAAAGAATGATAAAATGTTCATCTAGTAGAATTTTATATACATGTTAGAGGTATGTTATCCGACATTCGGTAGCCCGAGAAAAACTAAAGTCAGTAGCTAACGTTTAATACCTTCTAGACACAGTAACACACATACACACGCGCGCGCGCACACGCACACACACACACACACACACACACACACATATATATATATATATATATATATATATATTTATAAACTCTTGACAAAAACCCTCTTGCAAAGTATCTGTCCAATTTCGGACCCGAATGCTAGAAATAAAATGTTTTTACTTGCTACCTCTCAATGTTGCGCTCAGGTCTCAAACTATTTTGTTTTTCCTGCAAGCCCCAGGAATTGTCATTTTGTTTCTCTGCCTGACAGTTAACCTCCTTTTACAGTTTGCTCTCCCCTTCTTTTCCTTTCAACTAGACAGTATTTTGCCACGATCAGCAGAAAATGTTTTATGGTTCTTGATATGGAAAGAAGCAATCGACGTGGTTTATTGGTGGTAATATTATTATAATGACCTTGTATTAGATAGCTTTTCGCGCTCTCTCTCTCTCTCTCTCTCTCTCTCTCTCTCTCTCTCTCTCTCTCTCTCTCTCTCTCTTTCGACCTCATTCTCTGTTGTTTGTAATTTTTCAGTGTCTACTCGGGTTACATTTAACAAGTTCGTCCCATATAAAATTAGAAGAACTTCGAAAAAATTTTTGCGATAAGGAAGACTGTTTTAATTTTGTCTAATTTTCGGTCTTGACATAATTTTTGCTTCTTCAGTAAAAGATAATTATTTTGTGACTGTGTGTGCTTTTATTTAAGATGTGTTCTCATATAAAAGCATTTTTTTTTCAACGACTTCAAATTATTCATCCGGTCTGAAGAAAGCAGTAAGTTCAGGCGTTGAAGATACACCTCGTAGGGGGTATGGCAGCTAGTGCACCTCACGCGGTGCACTGTAGGCATCGCCTACGGTTCCTTGCAGTGTCCCTTTGGCCACTAGCTGCGACCTTTTACATCCCTTTTACTATACCTCCATTCATGTTTTCTTTCTTCCATCTCACTTTCTAACGTCTGCTGACAACTGTTCCATATTGCAACTGCGAGGTTTTCCTCGTTGTGCACCTTTTGACTCTCAGTTTAACTTTCAGCTCTGAATGACCTCACAGGTCCCAGTGCTTGACCATTGGTCTAAATTTTATATTCCATTTTATTCCAAGCATTAAGGCCAGGAAATGTCCAAAAATTAAGTAGCACCTCCATCCATGTTTTGGTTCTTCCATCTCACTCTCCACTGTCTCCTAACAACTGTTTCTTATTGCAACTGCGAGGTGTTCCTCCTTTTACACCTTAAGAAACTTTCTGACTCTCAATTTAACTCTCAGCTCTGAATGACCTTTGGTCTAAATTTTATATTCCTATCCATTCCAAGTGTTAAGGTCAGGAAAAATCCAAAAATTAAGTAGCACCTTAAAGGTAAAAAAACAAAAAAGAAAAAAAAAAACTGGCAAAAGACTAAACGGAATTGTATTGTATGAACACCCTTATTTCCAGGGCCGGGAAGATTAGGGAAACCCGCTGAGGTCAGATTGGGTGAATCAAATAGTTCAAGTCGGGGATGATTGGTTTCATTTACACGCCCAGAGAGACCTCATTCGGTTATCATTGTGTATACAGGATGTAGGCCGAGGACACCAATTGAATAACAATGATATCGTTGGCAACTCCTGCTGCAGAGATACGAGAATTGCTTTTGGGGACCATTTGGGCGAGGTTATGTCAGCAGTGGGATTATATAATGAGATCAGTTTCTCTCTCTCTCTCTCTCTCTCTCTCTCTCTCTCTCTCTCCCGAGCAGGGAAAGAGGTATGGAATTTCTCTTTCTCATTTCTTGTTTCGTTCTGGAACGCTGATGTTTCTCTCTCTCTCTCTCTCTCTCTCTCTCTCTCTCTCGCGCTAGTTCTTCATTGGAAGGGTGGGTAGAGCTTTCGGCTGGCACACTGTTGGCCCAGCGTTCGACTCTCCGAGCGGCCAATGAAGAATTAGAGGAATTTATTTCTGGTGATAGAAATTCATTTCTCGTCATAATGTGGTTCGAATTCCACAATAAGCTGTAAGTCCCGTTGCTAAGTAACCAGTTGGTTCTTAGCCACGTAAAATAAATGTAATCCTTCAGGCCAGCCCTAGAAGAGCTGTTAACCAGCTCAGTGGTCTGGTTAAACTAAGATATAATTTCTCTCTCTCTCTCTCTCTCTCTCTCTCTCTCTCTCTCTCTCTCTCTCTCTCTCTCTCTCTCTCTCTCACAGGAGAAGTGTTGAATTTCTCTTTCTCATTTCTTGTTTCGTTTTGGAACACTGATGTTTCAGTCTCTCTCTCTCTCTCTCTCTCTCTCTCTCTCTCTCTCTCTCTCTCTCTCTCTCTCTCTCGATCGATCGAACAGAAGTATTGAATTTTTCTTTCTCATTTCCTGTTTCGTTTTGGAACACTGATGTTTCAGTCTCTCTCTCTCTCTCTCTCTCTCTCTCTCTCTCTCTCTCTCTCTCTCTCTCTCTCTCTCTCTCTCTCTCTCTCGAACAGGAGTATTGAATTTTTCTTTCTCATTTCTTGTTTCATTTTGGAACACTGATGTTTCAGTCTCTCTCTCTCTCTCTCTCTCTCTCTCTCTCTCTCTCTCTCTCTCTCTCTCTCTCTCTCTCTCTCTCTCACAGTAGAAGTATTGAATTTCTTTTTCTCATTTCATTTTTCATTTTGGAACACTGATGTCTCTCTCTCTCTCTCTCTCTCTCTCTCTCTCTCTCTCTCTCTCTCTCTCACACACACACCGAAGTATTGAATTCCTTTCTCGTTTCTTGTTTCGTTTTAGAACACTGATCTCTCTCTCTCTCTCTGCCTCTCTCTCTCTCCCCCTTCGTGCATGGGAAGACGTATTAAAGTGTAACGATTATTCTCGGCTATGTAAAAGTGTTCCTTTTTATCATTAAGATGTTTTCCTTGCTCTTCCATCTGCCTCCTCCGTCTGCTGACTTTTGCAATGGGTGCTTCATATTTTGCCGTTTTATATCTCTAAAATCAAGTAAGAGAATGCGTGGACGTCAGTTATCGGCTTTTTTTCTTGTGGTGAAATTCCATTTAGTTTACCATTTAATTTCGCCTCTATAAGTCCAATCATGGTCTCTCGTTTAAAGACATCTGCTTTAGCCTTTCCGGTTGTGTTATAAATTGAATGATTGAATTTTGTGTTATGTAAAATCTTGCATAGGTTTCTGAAAAAATTACTGCAATGACTGACGTATTTATAAATTCACGACAGAGCATTCAATATCATGTTCGACTGTGGGTATTTCTTTGTTATCTTCGTTACGAGGTATAAAAGCGATTAGAACGAGTGATAATTCTGAGAAGCCTTTGTTTAAAAAGTCCCAAATAGAGATTTATATTGTTTCTTCCTTGCAAATTGTGCCCTATGACTTCCTGTGGGAGATTATAGCAGTTTCATGTCACGGTACTGAGAGACTATTTAATATATACTAATAACAATGTGTGCAGTATAGTCGACTGCACTGGATAACACTGACGGTTGACATGGGTCAATAGCTCATCTATTACTTGTATTAAGAGGCTTCTTGTGGTGTATAAATAAATATAAGTCAATGATATATTTTCAACAAAATAAATGTCCGCGAAGTGGCGCGTGCGCAGCAATACAACAAAGTGGGCTAAAAGCAGGGAGTGATTTGGGTACAGAGATTGTGTGGACCCTTAGCTCAGTGATTGATTGATTTATGACCGTTAATACTGATTGACTGAATTATGACTATTAAAACTAGCGTGACAATACCTAGATTTTTGACGCCGTATTAAGATTAAATAAGAAACTAAAAAATAAAATCAAAAAGGGCTTCATAGGAAAATATATATATATATATATATATATATATATATATATATATATATATATATATATATATATATATATATATAGTCATATCTGTAAAATTCATATATACTATATTTACATACGGAGTGTGTATATGGTTTAAAATTTGTTGAGGAGGCCAACATTCAAGGAAGAAACGATTGCTCGTAATAGAAATCTCTATTTGGGAGTTTTAAAACTAAAGATTCTCAGAATTATCATTCGTTTTAATCGCTTTTAGTTTTCTGTAAAAGAAAACTATTGTGCCGGTTTTGCCTGCCCTTCCGCACTTTTTTCTGTCCGTACTTTTTTCTGTCCGCCCTCAGATCTTAAAAAATACTGAGGCTAGAGAGCTGCAAATTGGTATGTTGATCGTCCACCCTCCAATCATCAAACATACCAAATTGCAGCCCTCTGTCCTGATTAGTTTTTATTTTATTAATGTTAAAGTTAGCCATAATCGTGCTTCTGGCATGATATAGGATAGGCCACCACCGGGCGGTGGTTAAAGTTTCATGGGCCGCGGCTCATACAGCATTATACCGAGACCACCGGAAGGTAGAGCTATTTTCGGTGGCCTTGATGATACGCTTTCGAGGCTGTACAGAAAGCTCGATTGCTCCGAAGAAACTTCGGTGCAAGTTTTGCTTGCTATACCTCGTAAAGGGTTTAACGAAGAAGTGATCCCTGCCATATATGATATGGAATGCTTTGTCGTGAAATTTAAGTACGTCAGTCCAAGCTGAATTCATCACATTGCAGTAATTTTTTAGAGACCTCTACAAGATCAGGGAATTCACCAAATCAATTTGATGTTGGATACCTGGAATACAGAATTGTAAATGTTAACATTGATGGTAGAGGAATGGGAGTGGCTGAACTATACGTATTGGTGTTTGGAATTTATTGTGCTGGATTATAGTAAGAAAAGATGTTTAGTGGTTTACTTGTAGGAGAGTAGTGTCGTCCGTGCACCTCACGCCATACACTGTAGGCATTGCTTAAGGTTCCTTGAATGTATGTATGTTTGTATACATATACATACATGCATATATATATATATATATATATATATATATATATATATATATATATATATATATATATATATATACATACTGTATAGGTTTATATATTATATATGTAATATATATATATATATATATATATATATATATATATATATATATATATGTATATGTATATGTGTTGTGTGTGTGTGTGTATATATATATATATATATATATATATATATATATATATATATATATATATATATGTGTATATATACACAATGCCTACAGTGTACGGCGTGAGGTGCACAGACGACACTGCTCTCCTACAAGTACCACTAATCATATTTTCATACTATCACCCAGCACAATAATTTCCAAATACCAATACGTATGGTTCGGCCACTTCCATTCCTCTGCCATCAATGTTAACATTCACAATTCTGTATTCAAGGTATCCAATTCAAAATTGATTTGGTGTATTCCCTGATCTTGTCGAGGTCTATAAAAAATTACTGCAATGTGATGAACTCAGCTAGGAATTACATACATAATTCACACACACGCGCATACATACGTTCCCCTCATAGGATGATTGTAAACTCTGATATTTTTATATATCACTGTTGAGTTTTCCGACCACAAAAGCTTGCACTATGTTATCCCCTTCACATACCTAGAGAGACGGCTAATCAACACGTCATTGACCCCCATCCAAACCCTTTACCCTTCATCTCAATTGCTACCTTGGTATTAAGGGTGTTCCATTAAAGTATCTCATCCGTTCTGTTTTATTTCCTGTGGACCTTTCTTCCCTTCTCCAAATGCATGAAAGTAATTGATTCCTTAAACGAATCACCAGAATCCAGCAAAACACGTTCATCTATTTTTCACAATTGGCACAGTTTTAAATGCTTGTTTATACTTCTACTAGTCTCAACCTTTCAATCCTTACTACAGATACATTACACAAACGATCCATCCCAAAAACTTCCTTTCATTTACATTCAGCATTCAAATGTTGGTTTCATTAATTTCATTTATTTTTTCATTTGTATTCAACATTAAAATTTTGGTTTCATTCATTTCATTTATTTTTTTCATTTAAATTCAAGATTAAAATTTTGGTTTCATTCATTTCATTTATTTTTTTTATTTACAGTCAACGTTCAAATTTTGGTTTCATTAATTTCATTATATAGTTGGATAGGTATAATTTTTCTTAGGTGAAGTAGGAGAAAACTTTATGGTTTATGGCTTCCAAAATTAGTACCGATTACTGGAGAATATGTACTGATTTCTCTGTTATGTACGGATTAACCACCGGTTTAATGGGAATATATTGAAGGATTCTGAAAGCATTTACGTCCATTATCTAGTGACATATCATGAGTGGGGCAGTGTTAGTGACTCACATACCTGCTCCCACCTGTCTAACCTTTTTTTCTTATTTATTCCCCACCTTGGTTAGAAAAAGGAATCTTTGTGCGTTAACCCTGATTTAAAAATAGGTGAAACGAATCAAAAAAGGAACTTTAGGACTCACAACAGGATACCCCGTTTCAACAGCTCACTGTCTGACCTAGGTATTTTTTGCACTTCACCTGAATAAGTCACAGGAGTCTTTGTGTGTTAACCCCGATTTAAAAAAAAGTGGATGAACCGAATCAAAAAATAAGCCAAGGACTCAGCCATGACACTGACAAACCTCCGCCGTTGAAATAACATTCAAACATCACAGTTAAGCTATCAAATTCGTAACATTCATAATCGTTTTCGGTACAATAGCCGACGGAATTCAACAGTGAACAAAACACTCATATTTTAAAGCTCTGAAAATCAGGGCAAGCTAGTCGGAAAAATAATGGGATATTCCCGTTCTGAATTCTGGGAAAATTATTCCCGTTTTTTTTTTTTTTTTTTTTTTTGCGACGAAAACATGTTTTCCAGAGAGGCCTTGTGTCATTCCGAGTGTATTGGTTTACCTTTTTTACCCAATTTTCCTTATTAGTAAATCGTATTTACCGAAAACAAAGCAATTTTAAGTTACTTCCCCACCATTATTGCAAATACACACACTCTCTCTCTCTCTCTCTCTCTCTCTCTCTCTCTCTCTCTCTCTCTCTCTCTCTCTCTCTCTCTCATCCAGTTTTTCTTATCGGTAAATCGAAATAAGCGAAAACGAAGCAGTTTTAAGTTCCTTCACCATTGTAAATGCACTCTCTCTCTCTCTCTCTCTCTCTCTCTCTCTCTCTCTCTCTCTCTCTCTCTCTCTCTCTCATCGTTTTCCTTATTGGTAAACTGTATTAAGCGAAAACAAAGCAATTTTAAGTTACTTCCCCATCATTAATGCAAATACACACATTCTCTCTCTCTCTCTCTCTCTCTCTCTCTCTCTCTCTCTCTCTCTCTCTCTCTCTCTCTTATCCAGTTTTTCTTATCGGTATATCGAAATAAGCGAAAACAAAGCAGCTTTAAGTTCCTTCACCATTGTAAATGCGCTTTCTTTCTCTCTCTCTCTCTCTCTCTCTCTCTCTCTCTCTCTCTCTCTCTCTCTCTCTCTGTTTCTTATTTATGAAATTTATATCTCTTTCGTTAATCTAAACCTAAGTTGATACAGTTTCTCTCTCTCTCTCTCTCTCTCTCTCTCTCTCTCTCTCTCTCTCTCTCTCTCTCTCTCTCTCTCTCTCTCTCTCTCTCATCTAGTTTTCCTTATCGGTAAATTGTAATAAGCGAAAACAAAACAATTTTAGGTTACTCCCCGCCATTATCACAAATGCTCTCTCTCTCTCTCTCTCTCTCTCTCTCTCTCTCTCTCTCTCTCTCTCTCTCTCTCTCTCTCTCTCTCTCGTTGTAAAGCCTTTACCTGAAGTTTACGTTTCTGAATTCAAATGTTGTAAAACAGATCGACAGGTTTCTGTTGTTGTTCAGGGAGTTACGGAATTATCTGACATTCGCAAGCGATCTTCCACTTACAGCAATTTTGCTTACCGTTTTTGGAAGCTGACTTCCTTGACTGCAAATGATTTAAGGTAACTTTCCATACACCAGTAGTATTTTTTTTTAATGCTGGACGAAAAAGACGGAGATATACTCGTACATCCTGAAATAGCTAGAAAATACCATCACTTTGCACTTTCAGTAGAATGAAATAGTATTTTTTTGATGTGGGCGAAAAAGATGAAGATATACCTCCTGAAATAGTGAGAAAATACCATAAACTTGGAACTGTAAGTGGAACAAAAAGCACAAAGGGAAAATAGTAAATGGATTTAAATGAAATTGTAAATAAGACGTCACTTTGGACTCTGAGTGGAGTGAAAAGCAGAAATGAAAAATTGAATCGATCTCAGTTAAAATGTAAATAACACCAGGATAATAGTAGTTTAATTATTTTCGCATGCATATTGAGGTAGATCCAGCAACCAAAAATATTAGCAATCAGTCTCTCTATTATTTAACTTCAATAGGAAACCATCCTTCCGTATTTTTTCTAGATTTCATAAAACAGGAGGAAAGTATTGGAGATTTGAGTATAATTTTATAGAATCTTTTATTCATATTTGATTTAAAATTTTCATATCATAGAATTATTGGTCAGCCATGCATAAATAATATTCCACTGAAGTGCACGTCTAATGAAGTATGCACTCCCCATTACTCGTAAATAAATCAGTAAAAACAGTATTGTATTCAAACTCAAACAAGTTAAAAATGCACCAAAGTTTCTTCGGCGCAGTCGAGTTTTCTGTACAGCGTATAATCAAGGCCACCGAAAATAGATCTATCTTTCGCTGACCTCGGTATAATACTGTGTGAGCCGCAGCCAATGAAACTTTAACCATGGCCCGGTTGATGGCCTGGCCTATATCGTTGCCAGACGCACGATTGTGGCTAATTTTAACTTTAAGTAAAATAAAAACTACTGAGGCTAGAGGGCTGTAATTTGGTATGTTTGATGATTGGAGGGTGGATGATCAATATACCAATTTGCAGCCTTGTAGCCTCAGTAGTTTTTAAGATCTGAAGGCGGACAGACAAATTGCGGTGAGAAAAAAGTGCGGACGGACAGACAAAGCCGGCACAGTAGTTTTCTTTTCAGAAAACTGAAAAAAGGGTAATGTTAAGGAGGCTTATGTTCTCGGGAAACTATTAATAATAAAAAAAAAAAACATAAGCTCTTGGCGTCTGCATAATGCACGTGTAAACAACATTCAAGAGTGGTCCAATACGCCCCTGTTTTGACGAGCTGGCTTACCCCATTTTTTCTTATTTCAAGTTCTTGAGTTTTCCAGGACAAGTGTCACAGTATAAAAAGCTTTTGATAATCTATAACATATCAAAACTTCAGCTGTCTGTGTTGTCACATTTCAAACCAAATTACCTCAGGAGACGAGCTAATTAGAAGCTCTGCGCACTATCAAAATCTTGGAGGCCAATTTTCTCAGAATGGGAAAAAAATGGCTTACGTAAATATGCACTAGACCGATTAATGTATTTCTTGAGATTACTAGATGTTTCTTATATAAGAATTACTAGATGTTTCTTATATGAGATTACTAGATGTTTCTTATATAAGAGCACTCAAAAAGTGCTCCTTATATGAGATTACTAGATGTTTCTTATATAAGAACACTCAAAAAGTGTTCCTCTCCGTTCCTCAGCTCTACTTGCAATATCACTGTTTACACGTTAGTTATGACGGCAGATAAGGAGATGGCTCTAGGATATGGGAACCTTTCATATGGAAATCTCTGTATCAACATTGAATGCAGATGTAGGCTATTATTACCCTTTCAAACTTACCCATTCAATCTAGAGGCTCTCATTGTAATGAAAGCAGATTACAAAGGCCTACAAGCTATTCATTCATTCAACTGAAGGGAAAAAATGCCACGTAAACGGGGACAGTCGAGTTGGCTGAATTGCCATACTGTTTCTTGCTCTTAGCGTTAGGTACAAGCAGTTAGAAGCAACACACACAGACACATATACATGTACATATGTATGTGTATAGATATATATATATATATATATATATATATATATATATATATATATATATATATATATATATACATACATGTACATATGTATGTATATATATATGTATGTATGTATATATGTGTGTGTGTATGTATTTATATATGCACGTATGCATATACAGGAAGACGCGTCATTGCAATACAGAAAATAAGTTTTTTTTTTTTTTATCCCTCCCAAAGATATTTTTTACGTCTTGCGGAAGAAACACAGCTTCGAATGGCATTAATACCAGCGTCTCAGAACAGCCGCTGTTATCCAACGATTTCCGATGAAAATGAAGGAGTTGCAATCACTTTTGAGTTTCGTCTCTTTTCTTTTAAAACTTTTTTCTTTTCTTTCGTATTGATGCCAAGAAATGGCTAAATCCAATCAGCTAACAATGCAACAGTGTGCAATCTTCCACACGGCAAAGCCATTTCGGGTCCGTAAGAAAGGAAACTATATCATTTATTTTGATGATTTTAGTTTTTCACGGCATTGTGAGTTCCGGGTTTGATGTCGCGGCTACAATATAAGGAGACATGATTTATGGCTCGTACACGAACGCATTGTAGCCATTGATGTTATATGTTTCCAATACTTATTCACAACAGATCGTAAAGTGCGATATCCTTCATATATTCAATTCATATGAATGACAGCTCCCCCCGCCTCCCCATACCTCCCTCACAGAAAATAAATAAATATTGAGTTGATTGGAATGGCATCAGTTATTCTAACAGTATAAATCCTGTGCACAATAAGACATGATAAGAAGTATTTGTTTTAGAATAGAATTTTGAAATATTTTACTCTGTCATTTCCTGTGATTGTGAGATTTTCATTTTTATTTCCTTGTGAACGCTGGGATGATATGCAAATCCCATGTAGATATTCGCACAGTACCGGAATTTGCGTTACAATATTATCTCATGTTTTTTGGCAGTTTTTGCGTTATATTGTAAAGCATCACAGACATGGAATCTAATGCTGTGCAACGATGATCAGAAGCTGGCAATTTCTTCGGAAAGTCGTTGGAGTGTATAAAAAGAAACCATGACAGAGTACAGAGAAGTAATTACAGAAAAGTGCCAGAGAGAACTGAATAAATATTTGAAGAAGAATGCTAATGGCAGAGACAAAATATAAGTTTCATTCCAGCGGATAGAGATATGATAGGTAGAAAGGAGATTTGATTATTGATGAACTAGGTTTAATGGTTCCTTCAGACCAAATACTCATTGGAAAATGTATGATACTGTACCTCGGGTATAATTTAACGCGTGAGTAAGAGGCAAAAATTCAAACTTAGCCCCGTGTTACAAACGTTCCAATCAGCTGTTGTCCAGAATAAAACTTCACAGTATACACATTATCCGTAGCAGAGATTGCACTGTTAGTATTTTTTTATATTTTATTTAATCCTGTTATGAGTAGCCCCCCTCTCTCTCTCTCTCTCTCTCTCTCTCTCTCTCTCTCTCTCTCTCTCTCTCTCTCTCTCTCTCTCTCTCTCTGCTCTCTCTCTCTCCTTCCTTGGAGTCAGTGACCTTGGTAGTTATGTTACCAGATAACTTAAAATCAATCTAAGCACAGAACCTTAATTCTACAGGCATTTGTACAGCAGAACCGATCTCGACTTACATTTCTCTTGATGTTTTAGTGGACTAAGTCACTGCCTATTGTCGTTTCTAAACCAGGCAGAGATTCGAATCTTGCCGGGAACGAAGTAATTATCAGGTATAATTCCCCTTGGACGTAATTTGTTGCTTCACTTTTTATGAAGTATAGAGCATTCTAACCGGGCTGCCCTAACTCGCAATACAAGAAGTAACTAACTTAAAATAATCCTCATTTAAAGTTGAAGAAATTTACGTGGTGCACTGTAGGCATTACTCAAGTGTCTTTGCAGCGTCCCTTCGGCCCCTAGCTGTAACCTCTCTCATTCCTTTTACTGTACCTTCATTCATATTCCTTCTCTCCTGTCTAACTATCCACACTCTCCTAACAAGTGATTCATAGTGCAGCTGCGAGGTTTTCCTCCTGTTACACCTTTCAAACCTCTTACTGTCAATTTCCCTTTCATCGCTGAATGACCTCCTAGGTCCCAGGGATTGGTCTTTGTCTAAATTCTGTATTTTATTCGATCATTAAAAGTGTAAGGAAAAGAGAGATTAGGCGGTAATAGAGTAACGATTAATTTTTCATCACTAGTTGTATATAGTTCGTCGTTGGATGAGTCGGTAAAGTTGTCGGCTAGCACTCTGCTAGGCCCGAGTTCGAGTCTCCGGCCAGCCAATGAAGAATTAGAGGAATGTATTTCTGGTGATAGAAATTCATTTCTCGGTATAATGTGGTTCGGATTCCACAATAAGCTGTAGGTCCCGTTGCTAGGTAACCAGTTGGTTCTTAGCCACGTAAAATAAGTCTAATCCTTCGGGCCAGCCCTACGAGACCTGTTAATCAGCTCAGTGGTCTGGTTAAACTACTGTAAGGTATACTTAACTTAACTAGTTGTATATTGGAAATCACAACGATCGCTCAGACCCCCGGTGAGGGGAAACGAAGGACTGATATTATGTACATGCGATGTGAGAGGGGAGAATGAGAACTGCATAATGGTGCTTTTGTGTGCAAACTGAGGGGAAATTTCAATTACTCCCGTTTGGCTTTGACAGGACAGGCGAGGCAATGTGCGCCAGATGAAGTCAGATATGTTCCAATTATCAGTGCCGTAGAATTCATGGAATATGCGAATTCAGTCGTCAGTTAACGCTTTGATATAGTGAATAATCATATTCTAGTGATTTTGTCTTTATAATGATACAAATACTTACTTGTTTGATCGTGTAAATGAAAGTAAACGGTGGGCTGTGGTAACTGCATGAATATATGAACTGCATAAGTTTAAACTTTTTCTTAATTCTTACATATATTTCTCTCTCTCTAACTATAGAATTTAATTATCCATATACAATAAGCGATATTTCTCTCTCTCTCTCTCTCTCTCTCTCTCTCTCTCTCTCTCTCTCTCTCTCTCTCTCTCTCCCAAGGCATGAATTCTAAGCCATTTTGAACTGCATTACTATATAATGTTCTCACTTTTTACATAAATTTCTCTCTCTCCATAGAGTTTAATTATCCATACGCAGTGAACGACATTCTCTCTCTCTCTCTCTCTCTCTCTCTCTCTCTCTCTCTCTCTCTCTCTCTCTCTCTCTCTCTCTCTCTCTCCCCCAAGGCATGAATTCTAAGCCATTTTGAACTGCATTAGTATATAATGTTCTCACTTTTTACATAAATTTCTCTCTCTCCATAGAGTTTAATTATCCATACGCAGTGAGCGACATTCTCTCTCTCTCTCTCTCTCTCTCTCTCTCTCTCTCTCTCTCTCTCTCTCTCTCTCTCTCTCTCTCTCTCTCTCTCTCTCTCTCCATAATTGAATGCCTGTTGTAAGTGTTTTTCCCTCTGTGTTGTTGTAACCGAGCCATCAGTGCCTCCCCCTCTCTCTCTCTCTCTCTCTCTCTCTCTCTCTCTCTCTCTCTCTCTCTCTCCAAAGCATGAATTCTAAGCTAATTTGAACTGCACAAGTATATACTACCATTCTCCCCTCTTACATGTATTTCTCTTTCTCTTATTCTGTATAGACTTTCAGTATCCATGTGCAATAAACGGTATTCTCTCTCTCTCTCTCTCTCTCTCTCTCTCTCTCTCTCTCTCTCTCTCTCTCTCTCTCTCTCTCTCTAACTTGTCATGTTTCCTCTTCATCTTCCTAATTGTATGCTCTGAGGTACCATGAGAGAATTGGAAGACAGGAATTCATCTTAGGAATATTTGATCACTTCGTTTTACCTTCCATTTCCCAAAGAAAAAAATTGTGATGCATTAGACTGGAATTAAAGATTTGGAATGTGGTATCAGGGAATTATAAACAATGTTGTAACAGAATTGTTCGGAAAAATAACATTCACCAAGAGAGTTGGAAAAATAACACTTTACGAGTGTCTACGCACATAATTCTGACTGAGAGAGAGAGAGAGAGAGAGAGAGAGAGAGAGAGAGAGAGAGAGAGAGAGAGAGAGAGAGAGAGAGAGAAAATATTGTTTATTGTATATTTATAGATCAATTCTCTACAAAGAGAGAAAGAGATGTATACTGTATGTAAGAAGTGGGAGTAGTATACTTACGAAGTTCAAATTAGCTTGGAAGTCATACTTTGAAGAGAGTATTTTTCGGTCTCCTGAATTCGTAAAATCTTCGACTTTACGAGTGTCTTAAGAAAATAATTCTGACTGAGAGAGAGAGAAAGAGAGAGAGAGAGAGAGATGCTGTTTATTGTATATGTAGATTTAAATTCTCTACGAAGAGAGAAAGAGATATATGTGTAAGAAGTGGTATTAGTATACTTACGCAGTTCAAATAAGTTGGAATTCATGCTTAGGCTAGAGAGAATAGATGAGGTAAAACGTCTTGGAGACAAAAGGGTTATGGAAATCATTAATAACGTAAAAAAATGAAGTATAAACGGATAATTCATCAAGCAAAACGCTATTTACTGAAAAGCCGAAGGTTCCTACTGAGTTAATACCCCCACCCTTTCTCAAACCCCCACCCCACTCACCCACCCACCCACCCACTCAGCAGCAAGTCACGTTAATCTCTTTGTGTTTGCTGGCCCCATAAAGCACCTAGTCTGACCTTCCCGGCACAATCGGGCTTCCGGATAAAAGGAGAGAGAGAGAGAGAGAGAGAGAGAGAGAGAGAGAGAGAGAGAGAGAGAGAGAGAGAGATGTAATAGGAAGATAACAGCCAGGCGAAGGCCCTAAATGACATTTGCTGAACCTGCCGGGAAAGGAAAATTGGTCGGGAGAATGTCAACACGGAGAAGTACAGCGGAGAGACACTTCATCGTAGCAGTGAGGCGCTCCCAATTTAATGGAACAGATGATCTATTTTGTAATGACTGATTTCTCGTTTACTTCTTCTGTGACTGTAAATACTTGCTGGTGGTTGTTATATTTGAGAAAAAGAATATGTACACTGAAGAACTAACCGATTTATATTCTTTATTCTTATAAAAAATCCATTAATAAAATTCAGCTTTTTTTTTTTTAAGTTATAATCGATGGTAAAGTGTTGATGAAGCAGATAATCTGTGTCCTAAAGACTGACCTCTAATTTAATTGTTGGGTGATTGTCAGTGCTTGCTGATAATTGTTATACTTCGGAAAAAGAATACATGCACTCAAGAACTAACCGATTTATATTCTTTATTCTCATGCAAAAAAAAAATTCATTAATAAAATTCATTTAATGTTTTTTTGAAGTAATAATCGATGGTAAAGTTTTAATGGTACAGATAATCTATTTTATAATACTGATTTCTTATTTAGTTGTTGGGTTATTGTCAATAATTGCTGATAATTGTTATACTTCAGGAAAAGACTATATGCCCTCGACAACCAACCGATTTATATTCTTTATTCTCATAGTTAACAAACCTGCCAAAAATTATATTAATAAAATAAAGCTAATGTTTTTTGAAGTCATAATCGATGGTAAAGTTTTAATGGAACAGATAATCTATTTCGTAATTAATGACTTCTAATTTCGTTCTTGGGCGATTGTAAATACTTTCTGGTAATTGCTATATTTGAGAGAGGGAAAAAAAATATATGCACTCGACAACCAACCAGTTTATATTTATAGTTTTCCGTCCGCACTTATCCTGTCCGCCCTCAGATCGTAAAACTACTGAGGCTAGAGGGCTGCAAATTGGTATGTTGATCATCCACCCTCCAAACATCAAACATACCAAGTTTCAACCCTCTAGCCTCAGTATTTTTATTTTATTTAAGGTTAAAGTTAGCCATAATCGTGCTTCTGGCAACCACATAGGATAGGTGGTTAAAGATTCATGGGCCGCGGCTCATACAGCATTATACCGAAACCACCGAAAAATAGATGTATATTTGGTGGCCTTGATTATACTCCGTAGCGGCTGTACGGAGAACTGGATGTGATGCATTTTTTACTTGTTTTTTTTATTGTAATAGCAAACAAACGTAATAAGAAAAATGTTAAAAAAAACAACTATGACTTGGATACGCTTTATACAGAAACCTTTGGAATTGCTAATGCTTAAGTAATGAGGAACATTCCATTCGGGGGCGGGAACCGAGTAAACACTCGACAGAGAAATGGGTAAATGACTTCGACCTTGAGGCAATTTGCCGCCTTCTTGGCTGAGTATAGATTCCGTAATCCATCTCATGTTGCAGTTATTCGTTCCAGCGTCTGGTAAACGAGGTCTGGAATGAATGATAAAGGGGATGCATTTTCCCGAGATGTAACCCAGTACTAGGACCTTTCCATGAAAAAAAAGCGAGACTTCATATCGTGAAAACTAACCGTAGAATTTTCTTGAAAATAATCTCATTATGTTTCCAACACCCAGATTACTGTCTATTTTAACCTAACTTGGGGACATGGCAAAAAAACCGGGGCTGTTGCAACTTTAGCATACATCTCAGGAATTTGCAAAGAGGATATGTAGTTGCTTACGAAGCTTAACGTCAGTCATTCTGTATTGTTTAAACCGACGTTGCGTGTGAAATCTAAATGAATATTGGACGATATTTGCTGTTATTTTCATTCAATTCTGCTTACTCAACATTAGTGAATAAGTCCAGGATTCATTGCTGCCAAAGGCTGAATTGTATTAATGCTTTAGTTTTCGTATCGTAAAAATAATGAAGTAATGTTTTCCTTTTATAACAGTAGCCTCCAAGGATAATGAGAATGCAAATTTGCCTTTTTATCATTGGTTGCAGTTATTCAGCTGAGAATTAATTTCAACCAATGATAAAAAGGCAAATGTATATATATATATATATATATATATATATATATATATATATATATATATATATATATATACATATAGATATATATATTATCTATATTATATATATATATATATATATATATATATATATATATATATATATATATATATATATATATATATAAAGCCAATGTTTATTTGCGGAGGGAACTGTATGGACTGTTTAGGTAAAGGTAACTGAAAGAATGTGAAGAGGGTTGTTCTCTATAAAGCTATGACGGAATGCAATAGCTACGTGAAGAAACAAGTAAAAACTGCGCCGAAGTTTCTTCTGGGCAATCGAGTTTTCTGTACAGACGCTAAAGCGTATAATCAAGGCCACCGAAAATAGCTCTATCTTTAGGTGGTCTCGGTATAATGCTGTATGAGCCGCGGCCCATGAAACTTCAACCACTGCCTAGTGGTGGCGTATCCTATATCGTTGCCAGAGGCACGATTATGGCCAACTGTAACTTTAAATGAAATATAAACTACTGAGGCTAGAGGGCTGTAATTTGGTATGTTTGATGATTGAAGGGTGGACGATAAACATACCAATTTGCAGCCTTTTAGCCTCAGTAGTTTTTAAGATCGATCTGAGGGCGGACAGAAAAAAGTTCGGACGAACAGACAAAGCCAGCACAGTAGTTTTCTTTTACAGAAAACTAAAAAGAAAAAAATAATATTTTGACGACATTGGAAATTTTCGGTTGATGAAATGGAAAAGGCGATTGAGGAGAAGAGATTGGAGATAATAAGCAAATTGCGCTGTGCTCTACGAGTCCTTAGAGAGGCTACCTGTATGTATGTTCATATTATTTATTAATTAATTGATTTTTTTTAATAAGCGAGATCTATGCTTTCTGTATTTCACTTTACCTCTTCGTACTTCTTCCTAATGAACACCATCATATTCTTTGGAAGATTGAATTACAAGTCAGTGGCCCCTGTGGTTGGCTTGTTCCATATGAACGAACCCACCAAAGATTAATAATAATAATAATAATAATAATAATAATAATAATAATAATAATAATAATAATAATATAATAATAATAATCTTGTTCCACATGAATATGGTTCATCTTCTGAATAATAATAATAATAATAAAAATAATAATAATAATAATAATAATAATAATAATAATAATAATAATAATAATAATAATAATAATAATAATAATAATAATAATAATAATAATAATAGCATGTAAGGCTAGCAAATGCCGCTTTAAATTATCAACACTTTCAGGGATTTGTTTTGTTATTTCCATTGATATTCTTGGAACATCTTTAAAACCGCAAAGCACAGATCATGTCAATAATTATCCCGAGAGAAACAAACAGCAAATATTTTTCAAGGATAATCCTCACGTGAGAATATCATTCAAGGATAATCCTCATATGAGAATATTATTCAAGAATAATTCTCACAAGGACAATCCTCACGTGAGAATATCATTCAAGGATAATCCTGACGTGAGAATATTATTCAAGGATAATCCTCACGTGAGAATATCATTCAAGGATAATCCTCAAGTGAGAATATTATTCAAGGATAATCCTCTCATGAGAATATAATTCAAGGATAATCCTTACTCGAGAATATTGTTCAAGGATAATCCCCACATGAGAATATTATTCAAGGATAATCCTCACATGAAAATATTCGTATTTTGCATATACGAAAAAATAAAAACTCCTCCATGTTATACGATCTTTTATCCGATGTTTACTTTTCATTACGCTGAAGTCCTGTTAAGGACTGAGAAACTGGCATCGACCCAAAGGAATGAAAAGGGGAAGGAGGTGAGTCTTTTTTATAACGGAAGGTTCCTGAAAGCGTCTTCCTTCTAAACATATAAGAGCAAAAAGAACTCAACCAGCCGTGTCTGTTTATATGGGCTGAATGACGCGACGACTTCCGGGAAGCATTTCCCTGGAAAAAGCGGGACCTCATATCTTAAAAATTAATCATAGAATTTTATTGAAATTAATCTGATTATGTTTCCCACACCCAAATTATTTTGGAGATATTAAACTAACCTAACCTAACCTATTAGGCAAAAAAACCGGGGCTGGTGCAATACTAGTACATCTCAGGAATTTGCTTCCGGGATGATGCATATAACACTGAATAGCGCCAAGATAAATTTAATGTAGAATCTATTTTTCGAAGGAGCTTTACATTGCAGAATGGAATTATGGTTTTTGACGTGAAATGAAAAATGAAATCCTCATTGAAAAGATGGTTTTCTTTGGATAGGGAGCAGTAGAATTAAGATTCATTTAAACTCTCTCTCTCTCTCTCTCTCTCTCTCTCTCTCTCTCTCTCTCTCTCTCTCTCTCTCTCTCTCTCTCTCTCTCTCTCTCTCTCTCCAAAGCTTGCAGGTAAACGCAGATACGTTCACGCTGTTTCACATAGACGAACTCATTCACATTCAGTTTTTATATAAAACACTCAAAGATTATGTATATATATATATGTGTGTGTGCATTATATATATATATATATATATATATATATATATATATATATATATATATATATATATATATACTCTATATACATAGAAACACACATACCTATATATATATATATATATATATATATATATATATATATATAGAGAGAGAGAGAGAGAGAGAGAGAGAGAGAGAGAGAGAGAATGCCATTTTTCCCTGATCTAACAACACTAAAAACACTATAATGGACAAAACCATTTATTCCCATTTTCATTACTTTAATCCGGATCACTAATGAAAGTGGGTCGTTGTCAAGTGACAGATGTTTATATATGACATATGCAAATGAGGTTTAAGGAAATGTTGCACTGGGAAAATGCCGTGGGGGGTGGCCGGGGACGGGCGGGGAGGGGGTAGATCCAGTGACGAAATACGTTAATCTGTCACTGTTGTTCACCAATTCCCGTAGGGGGGTGGGGGTTAGTGCCGTCAGTGCACCTCACGTAGTGCACCGTAGGAATTACTTAAAGTTCTTTGCAGCATCCCTCCATTCATTTTTCTGTACCTCCGTTCTTATTCTTTCTGACTTTCCACCCTCTCTAACAATAATTGTTTCATAGTGCAACTGCGAGGTTTTCCTCCTACTGCACCTTTCAGACCTTCTTACTGTCAATTTCCCTTTCAGCGCGGAATGACCTCATAGATCCCAGCCTAAATTCTATAACCCAATCCAGTCCTAGTTTCCAATTCTCTCTAATCTGCTTGGCGTATTTGCTTGATAACTTGCTTGGGAATGGGTCTGAGTATTAACTCGGTTGTGAAATAAGACGACAGGTTGGACCAAACGAGGACTATAAAGAAGACAGATTGACCTGTTCCATCACAGGTCAACCGTCATTTCCTATAGCATCATGATCGTTGCATCTCACTTGCATATCCCATATAAAAACGCTTGTCACTCACCAGCTGTCCACATTCACCAGTGATCCAGAGTGAGGTATTGCCAGTAGAAACACTGAATAGGTTTTAGTAGTGTTAATAGTGGTTTTATAGGCCTCTCTCTCTCTCTCTCTCTCTCTCTCTCTCTCTCTCTCTCTCTCTCTCTCTCTCTCTCTCTCTCTCCCTGTATATGTATGTATATATATATATATATATATATATATATATATATATATATATATATATATATATATATATATATATATATATATATATATATATATATATATATATATATATATATATATATATATATATATATATATATATATATATATATATATATGTATATTTATATATGTATATATATACAGTACATGTGTGTATACATACAGATACACACACGTGTGTGTATACATACAGATACATCATGTATAAATGTATAAAGGGTGAGAGAGAGAGAGAGAGAGAGTGAGTTAAACCTCGCATTATATCTCTTGACCTAAGATGGAAATTCCGTACCTTTCAATCATTAATTGCCGTGATTCGGAAAATCTTAAAAAAAAAAAAAAAAAAAAACTTTTCAATTTTGGAGAATTTTATATCATACATTAGAAAATGGGAAAGCTGAATATCTATATTGTTGTAATTGCTCGTACCTATTTTGCGCACTATAAGGGTAACATATGTTTATTAACAGAAGTCTCTGTATGCAAATACATGCAAAGCTCTGATCGCTAGGTAACCCTCGTTTAAAAAAAGTACCTTGTTGAAATCCGGCTGATTAACTCCTCCCTCATTGGTATGCCATCCACTTTGGCCCCCAGCCATGTGAACCAATTAGCAGAAACTACAGTTGAGTAAACTCTCAAATAGGTCAAGAGAGAGAGAGAGAGAGAGAGAGAGAGAGAGAGAGAGAGAGAGAGAGAGAGAGAGAGAGAAAGTATGCCAACAGAACAAATTTAATTGCAAGAAATCTTGCATTGGAGAACCTGTGATGCGTACGTTCGATCGTAATGTACTTGCAATAAGGTGTCAAACAATCGTTTCTTTTAAAGAACAGATATGGAATCGAAACCTTTTCATTTCATTGTAAATACGGTGCTTAAGGGGATTCAAATCCTTAAATGCTTCTACCTTCATCAACGATAGAGATTGTAACCATCCTTAATCCTTTCCTTCCAAAATGTACCTAGGGTTTACTTTAGTTCGACTAAAAATCTATAATATTACGTTATTTACATTTTATTGGCATATGAACTAAAAAAAAAATTACCCTTGTTTGTACAAATGAGATCTAAGTATCCGTTTTAACTCTATTTTTACCGAGGAACTAGTAGCCGGAAAAAAGCCTTATTCTAAAACAAAGATTTTTTTTGTATGTATGTGTACCGCCCTCCCTAGAAGGCATCTGAATTTGTCATAATTTTACATCAAGATAGTATACTTTTCTATGTTTTCCTTCAGCTGTTATTTTACTTACTGTCATATGAGCATTGCATTTTTTATTTTCGCGAACATAGCAACAGATAAGTGAAAATTTCTCCAAGAAATTAATGTAACCAGGACCAAATCCTTCAGACACCACTCTTTATAGGGTAGCAGTCAAGTTATTTTGTATTTGCCGCTGAACAGTCGAAATTTTATTTTTTAAATGCTTGTGTTTGGATTGATGTCATATTTATTTTTTATATAATATTATAGAACTAAAACAACAGACTTTGATTCTCAAGAAATTATAATAATCTTCATTTTTCGTTAATTACCGTATTAAATCATTATTGACGTAGGATTTAATTATCGTATAGAAACGTTATTGACGTAGGATTTAATTACCACACTGAAACGTTATTGACATCGAATTAATTACCACATTGAAACGTTATTGACGTAGGATTTAATTACCACAGTGAAACGTTATTGACGTAGGATTTAATTACCACATTTAAACGTTATTGGCGTAGGATTTAATTACCAAATTGAAACGTTTTTGACGTGGGATTTAATTACCACATTGAAACGTTATTGACGTAGGATTTAATTACCACATTGAAACGTTATTGACGTAGGATATTAGATTCAAAGCAAACAGCATTCCTTGATTACTGTAACAATAAATTATGTGTTTTTAACACTGTAGAGGCACTAATGCATGCTGCCCAAAAATTGAAGACTGCAGTATCTGTAGAAATACAAAACTGATTTTGCAGATACTGCAAATGGGACCCCTAAATAAAGCACTGAACAGTCATTCTGCAACTGTGGCATATCTCAATTTTGAAAACTTTGCAGATACTGCAGTTTTCCATTTTAGGGCAGCATACTTCTCTTGGTACTCTCAGAACTTCATTATCTTTAGAAATGGCGAAATTTAGGATTTGTTCAACCAATCAACGGGAGAAAAGTTTGAGTCGAATCATCCTGGTTCTTCGAGGGGTTGTCAGATGGAGATATTTAGTCGTTAGAGAGTGTAATGTCTGAGAGAGAGAGAGAGAATGGAATATAGAGTTAGGCCTAAGGCCAAGCACTGGGACCTAAGAGGTCATTCAGTGCTGGGAAATAAATTGAGAGTCGGTAGGTTTGAAAGCGTAGCAGGAGGAAAACCTCACAGTTGCACTATGAAATAATTGTTAGGAGAGGGTGGACAGCAAGACGGAGGTACAGTAACAGGAATAAAAGGGGTTGCAGCTAGGGGCCGAAGGGACGCTGCGAAGAACCTTTAGTAATGCCTACAGTGCACCCCATGAGGTACAGTGACGAAACTACCACCCTGGAGAGAGAGAGAGAGAGAGAGAGAGAGAGAGAGAGAGAGAGAGAGAGAGAGAGAGAGAGAGAGAGAGAGAGAGAGAGATCATTCATTTACAAAGCGAAGCACATTCAACGCCCGATCTTTCAAACACAGGAGTATGTAACATGAAAACATTTGCTTAATGTTGAGGTTAACTAAGACTGACAAAGGTGCTGAGAACTCGAAATTGGAGGGTAGGCAAGTTGGCACACTTAGCAGGTCACCTGGGTCACCATACATCTTGACCTCTCTCTCTACACAGGGGCGTTTTTAGGGGAGGTTGGCCTGTCCCGTTAGAGTTATTGACTGTAATGTTTCTTTTACCTTCAATGCACAAAAAAAAAAAAAATTCACAAAGATTAATTTTAAACTAGAAACAATAAATAGAGTTCTGTTTGTAATGATATATTCATGCATGGAGGTAGCTAAACCCGCATAAAAGTTATTGTTGTTATGATGTTAATAAAGATAAAATATGGCCCGCTGAATACCATAAAACGGTGATATGAAATTCATACAATGATTTTGAGTTGTGTTTTTAAATATTAATGTGTATGAGAGGCCATAAGCAATATTCTGCATTGTAGTACAATGAACATTTTAGACATGAAAAAAAGTTTGCATATAGATAGAAATTTCATTTTAAAAGTATGCCTTTCAGAATGTTTCAATACACTTCTTTTTAGGAACGTAAGATGTAATAAGACTTCCCACTATGAAAGGAATTCCTTTCTAAACCCATACACAGGATATATCGTCAAAGAAGATAAGCAAAATGTCTAAAGTTCACCTTTAGGGAAGATTTCTCGCGTGATGGATAAATTTGTTTTGAAAGGAGCAACTGTGCACGAACGCTGAGAATTATACATCAATGACAGCTTATTTTAGTTATTCTCACGGAAACTGTTTTTGCAGCGTCAGATCCATTAGCATATGTTTAATGGAACAGCATGAGAACTTTTCCAAAGGTCATGTCAGGGTTGTTTTCGTGTTTATTTTTGTAAGTAGGATGAAAATGCAGGTAATATCAGCACAAAGGCCGTTATTCTATTCAGGCAGCCTCGGTTTCCAAAACCTTGATCATTTAAAAAAATCAGTAAGGAAAGATTAACTGAAGTTTTAAGTATTCTTTCCCACGGTGCATGTGTGTGAGTGTACGTGTGTCAAGTCGTCGTGATATTATGTATTATAGGTTAAAACTAATCTAGGATAACAGGAATTCAGGATAAAGTAATTTAGTAAGTTATTGGAAGTAATCCAGGTTAAAATCAATTTAATAATATTTTGAAGGTAATCTAAGTTAAAACTAATTCAGGTTGAAAGCAATTAGTAATATACTGAAAGTAATATAGGTTAAAAGGAATTTAGTAAGTTACTGAAAGTATTCTAGGTTAAAAGTAATTCAGGTTGAAAGCAATTTAGTAATTTACCGAAAGTAATCTAGGTTGAAAGTAATTCAGGCTAAAAGTAATTTAGTAAGTTGTTGAAAGTAATCTAGGTTAAAAGTAATTCAGATTTAAAGCAATTTAGTAACATTTTAAAGGTAATCTAGGTTCAAACTAATTAAGTTATTGAAAGTAATCTAGTTTAAAAGTAATTCAGGTTGAAAGTAACCTAGGTTGAAAATAATTTAGGTTAAAAGTTATTTGGTAAGTTATTGAAAGTAATCTGGTTAAAAGTAATTCAGGGTAAAGGTAATTTAGTAAGTTATTGAAAGAAATATAGGTTGAAAGTAATTCAGGTTAAAGGTAATTTTGTAAGTTATTGAAAGTAATGTAGGTTAAAAGTTGTTCAGGTTTAAAGCAATTTAGTAAGATTTTGAAGGTAATCTAGGTTAAAACTAATTCAGGTTAAAAGTAATTTAGTATGGTATTGAAAGTAATCTAGGTTGAAAGCAATTTAGTAATTTACTGAAAGTAATCTATGTTGAAAGTAATTCAGGTTAAAGTTACTTAGTAAGTTATTGAAAGTAATTTAGGTTAAAAGTAATTTAGTAAGTTATTGAAAGAAATATAGGTTGAAAGCAATTCAGGTTAAAAATAATTTAGTAAGTTATTGAAAGTAATCTAGGTTAAAAGTAATTCAGGTTAAAAGTAATTTAGTAAGTTATTGAAAGTAATCCAGGTTAAAAGAAACTCATTAGGAATTTGAAAGTAATATGGGTTAAAAGTAATCCATGTAAAAAGCAATTTAGTAATTTACTGAAAGTAATCTAGGCTAAAAGTAATTCAGGTTAAAAGTAATATAGTAAATTCTTGAAAGTAATCCAGCTTAAAAGCGATTCAATTGAAATGTAATTTTGAAATTTGTTGATAAATTTCCAGCCACTACAATGAACAAGATTCTTGTTGACATAGACGGAGCTGAAACGCTTGTAGGTCTCACAATTTTCTCAACATTCAGTCATCTCCCGACACTTCAGAATTCCTGTGTGTGGACGTTAGAAAATGACTTTGTCCTTCTTTTACAAGAAACGGAGAACGGAGTGTCCGTTTCCCACTCGCAATATTCTGCCGTGAAACCGAGTGCTAAAATTTCTAGATTTGAACTGAATTGAATTAAATATAGAATTTAAGCCAAAGGCCGAGCACTGGGACCTATAAGGTCATTCAGCGCTGCAACGGAAATTGACAGTGAAAGGTTTGAAAGGTGTAACAGAGGAAAACCTCGCAGCTGCACCAAGAATCAACTGTTAGAAGAGGGTGGAAAGTAAGATGGAAAAAAAGAGAATATGAGAGGAGGTGAAGTAAAAGGAACGAAACGGGGTTACAGCTAGGGGCCGAAGGCACAAATTCGGTGGCACTGACGGCACTACCCCCTTACGGGGTAAACATTCTAGAAAGAAAGATGTAGTTGTTCATTTCTGATGGTGGTGAAGAAAGTCATCGATGTATCTTGCATGAATGGTAGGTTTAAGGTGTTAGAAACGATTTGATTTCACTGCAATCCAGTGCTTGCGAGCGGAGAAGACACTGATGGCTGTTTCCATTACAACACCATCTGTCATGTAGAACTAGTCTCACTTGTGACCAAATATGCTTTTCTGTAGTGCAGGACAATAAAATTTTTTTAATCACTTTCTCAGGATCGTTCAACTGTTCTGCATCAGAGCTTTGTACGTTATTTTGAATGATTATTATGATCTCTTATCAAAGGAACGTCATAAATAAGCTATGCACATCCATCAATGTGATGTCACCGACCAGAGTTTTAGTTGTCAGTAGCGCAAAGAAGTCATTGAGTAATCAGAGTGAATGCATTCGTGAATATATATATATATATATATATATATATATATATATATATATATATATATATATATATATATATATATATATATATATATATATATATATGTGTGTGTGTGTGTGTGTGTGTGTGTGTGTGTGTATGTATATATCACACGTTTCGAATTAGATTTATCGAATCACAGTGAGCATGTAATCATGATTTTGTTACGAAAGCTTATTGCCCAAACGAGGAAAAGTATCTAATTTGTTTTCCGGCATTCACTTTATCTTTCTACCTTTCATTTTAAAATTTTTTCGGGGTTCTTTTAGTTCAATATTTCTCTGGAACGCCAGATACGATATTCGCATGGACGTTTATGTAAGCCATTTAAAAAAAATGCTCGTAGACGCTATTGAAACTATCTTACAACTGAAACAAATAAAAACAGCAAAGAATATATTTTCTATGAAATTGTAAATATGTCCCCGGCTGTAAATTTTTTGAGGAGAAAATGAATTCCACGTATGTTGCCATTTACATACCATTCTAACTCCCATTACAGACTTTTCGGATTAAAAGCCTACTTAACATTATTGGAACCGTAATTTCGGAAATGGCAGGCTTCCAAAGCGATGTTTTGAAGCTGACCTGGGTGTAAAAATAGTAAATGACGAGCATCGATTAGGCTGTGGCCTCTAATCAACTTGGGAACCTCACTTTCTGTGGATTGCTGTGGGAGGTTGTTGACACTCCCTGTATTGTTGTTTTCCTTAATCTTATTTGCTTGTGAAATTTGAGGGAAAACTCTTGAAAACATGATAATCTCTCTCTCTCTCTCTCTCTCTCTCTCTCTCTCTCTCTCTCTCTCTCAATAGTTTGTCCATGAAGGCCATGCATGTATTTGGTATGATGTTTCAATGGGTTTAAGTATGTGGGCTGAGGAAATATGTATACATATTATAGTTCATCATCTTACTCTTCTCTTCTCTTCACGGTCCTGCCTCCTCATCTACAATGCCACCAACCCCCCCCCCTCCCCCACAAAAAAAAAAGGAAATTCGTGATACCCTTCTACAAAAGTCTCAAATTGCAATCGTAGCCCGCTGTTTGACTTATCAATGTAACCAAGTGTTAATTAATTAGAGACTTTGGTCATTCGAGTATGTGACAACAATACGGATCACTTACCATTTCATTAAGAATAAAAAAACGCTTGTTTACATTAGATTTGCAGCGTTTAAAGAGGAGGGTATATTCACGACTCCAGTTAAATTACGCTTTTTTTTTTTATAGTTTTTTCTCGTTTTTAATGCATTACTATCCTAATGCTATTCTCCCTGCATTTTAATACATTTTTATCTATTTATTAATTTATGCATTTTTTAAGTATGTTCTCTTATTTCTGTATTTCCTTTTACCTCCTCTTACTGCTTCCTATTGAACACCATATTCTTTGGAAGCTTGAATTTCAAGTCAGTGGCCCTTTTGGTGGGCTTGTTCCATATGAATAGGCTTCATCTTCTGAATAATAATAATAATAATTAATTTTTTCATGATTTCTTTTAGTTTGGTAGATGTGGATTTTGTCTATCATACATAATGTCTGTTTTCCATGATGTCTTTTGGTATACTACTAAATATCAGTAATGCATCATTAGATTTAAGGGGAAGCTGGTATGTGGAATGCGAATGTATGACAAGAATTTATGAAAGGATAAAGAGAATAAGAAGTTTGACACATCCCATGTGAAATACAGTGGAGTTACCGCAGTGCGTCTAACAAAGATCCTATTTTGGAACTATGAAAGGGCAGCACCTGTTCGTTTCTTGCCTGTAGAATACAGACTCTCGCCACTGGAAAGGCTACATCAAAGACATTAGGATGCTGACATTTTGTGGAATTATATATAACTATGTATGTGTGTATAAATGTAAAATATATATATATATATATATATATATATATATATATATATATATATATATATATATATATATATATATATGTATGTATATACTGTATATATATTTTATATGTTATATATAATATATATATATATATTATATATATATATATATATATATATATATATATATATATATATATATATATATATATATATATATAATATAGCATGATAATGTCTTTGATGTGACCTTTACAGTGGTGAGTCTATATTTTGCAGGCAAGGAACGAACAGGTGCTGCCCTTTATAGTTCCAAAAGATATATATTATGTATCTATATAATATATGTATATACATTCTTTTTCCGAGCCACATCGGGACCGAACCCCTGTCTTTCAAGTGAGAATCCAATGCGTTAGCAATTCTTTCACACAGGACTGGACTCTCATTTGGAAGACCGGGGTTCGGTCCCGATGTGACTCAGAAACTTATTTCTGTGAAACGCGTTCCCGTATGTTCGTTGTAATATATATATATATATATATATATATATATATATATATATATATATATATATATATATATATATATATATATATATATATATATACAGTATATATATAAAGGTTCATGACAAGGAATTTAGTCCTGCATTTCAAATGAAAGAGCAGAGCGGAGAGAGAGAGAGAGACAGAGAGAGTGGGTCTCTCCGACAGACACTGAATGAATTATTAAACCGGATTTCTCGAGGATGTGAATGAAAAAGTAATGCAGAAGAGAAAGTAATTTTTTTTATGAAAACTCGTAATATCCATGTTCAGATAATAATTTTGACGCTATTTTTATGCAGTTTATGAGTAAAATAGTCAATTAAGTTTGTGATGGAAAGAGTATTAATCTACTCTGAAGCTAATTTTGACTTTGATGAAGAATTACACCTGAACCAACGCTTGTATTCATCTATATTTAATTTATACAAAGGACTAAGAGCTGGGCTCTAAGTCCTTCCAGTTTGGACAGCTCTTTTCCTAAAATGCTAAATCGTATTAATTATATATTTTTGTTTAGTAAATGAATATCTGTAGTCATTTCATGATTCGTAAATAACAAAGTAAAGACTAGAAAGTATATGAAAGGGAGGATAATGAGGAGGGCGACCATTTTTAACCAATATATAGTATTAAGGGGAGGAGATACAAAATTTCTAACGTTATTTCAGTTTAGATTTTTATTACAGTAATAGTACTCATGATAATATCTTGTATCCCTTCCTGTAGTCTGTGCTCTCATGAAGATCATTTTCGTACTCCGTTGGTTAACACACAGATATAAATAATAATGATAACCATAACGTAAAAAATGCGCCGAAGTTTCTGGCGCACTCAAGTTTTCTGTACAGCATATAATGTTGTATGAAACTTTCAGACACGGCCCATGAACTTAGCCGCTGCCCATGAAACTCTGGCACGGTCCGGTGGTGGCCTGTGTTGTTGGTACTATAGCGGTGTCAAAAGTACGATTATGGCTAAGCTTAACGTTAAACAAAATAAAAACTACTGAGGCTAGAGGGCTGCAATTAGGTATGTTTGATGGTCGGAAGGTGGATGATTAACATACCAATATGCAGCCCTCTAGCCTCAGTACAGTAGATTTTAAGATCTGAGGGCGGACAGAAAAAGTGCGGACGGACAGACAAAGCCGCCACAATAGTTTTCTTTTACAGAAAACTTAAAGTACATGGAGTAATCTTGATATCAGTATTAATGTCTCTTCCTCTGTGAATGTATACCAAATTTATAACGACATTATGATTTTCAGAGTTTCATGTTTTTTTTTTACATACTTAAGGCTTGGTCAAAAGCAATAGTTTCCACCAAAATCCACTTTTTATCCAATAATATATTATAGAGATCTTTTCAACAAATATTTAACAGCTTTTGGATCATTTGCTCTACCATAAGATTCTGAGGAAGAGCAGCGATTTCATTTTGCTTTATGTTCCATGCGACGATATGACAGGAAACCCAACAAAAAAATGTACTACAAGCCGACATTTCCTGTCCTTATTGATATCCTGTTCACTCCGACGCATCGTCTTAAGGTTACCAACCACTGACTTCCGCATCCCTTGCCCTTTCTTCGCTCACTTTTCCTACATTGACACTTCGCCAGCGAGAGGATTTGGTGCTAATGGAATACATAGTGTTTAGAAGTCTTATCTGTTCAGATTTAATTCTAATAGTTAAAGGATGACAACTATTCATTATAGAGAGGGGTCTCTGGAAAAGCCATGATTAAAAAGGTGAAGGTATGATGATATTATCATTATACACATGCTTGGGTATGAGTGAGTACTAAAAGAGAGAGAGAGAGAATGATTGATTTCAAGTTATCTGGTAACATAACTACCAAGGTCACGGACTCCAAGGAGAGAGAGAGAAAGGGAGAGAGAGAGGAGAGAGAGATAATGATTGATTTTATGTTACCTGGTAACATAACTACCAAGGTCACGGACTCCAAGGGGAGAGAGAGAAAGAGAGAGAGAGTGTGTTAATGATTGATTTTAAGTTATCTGGTAACATAATTGCCAAGGTCACTGACTCCAAGGAGAGAGAGAGAGAGATTTTATGTTATTTGGTAACAATTTCCAAGGTCACTGACTCCAAGGGGAGATAGAGAGAGGGGGGAGGGGAGTTAATGTTGATTTGAAGTTATCTGGTAGCATAATTCCCAAGGTCATTGACTTCAAGGGAGAGAGAGAGAGAGAGAGAGAGAGAGAGAGAGAGAGAGAGAGAGAGAGAGAGAGAGAGAGAGTTAATGTTGATTTTAAGTTATCTGGTAACATAACTACTAAGGTCACTGACTCCAAGGAAAGAGAGAGAGAGAGAGAGAGAGAGAGAGAGAGAGAGAGAGAGAGGCGGGATTACTACTCATAACTGGTTGAAATAAAAAAATACCAACAGTACAGTCTGTGTTATGGATACTGTGTATATTGTGAAGTTTTTTTTCTGGACAAACAGCTTAACACAATATTATTATTATATAGTGTTGGTATTAACACAGTTCTCATCAAAAATTATATGTATGTGTGTGTGTGTATGTACGCGTTTAAAGGCGGAAGCCACTCACACAGTCAATGAAGTTTTCGTTCCATCCACACCAAAGCATTAGAGATCTCTTTCTTACTCCGTTTCTTGTTCTTCTGTGTGTTTTCTCTAATCTCCCGCCTATGAAAAGGCTAGTCTATTACTTCATTAGGCTTCATTAAACATTCGGCAAAAACAAAGAGCGCAAAAAAAAAAGTAAAAAATGCGCAGTAGTTTCTTCGGCGAAATCGAGTTTTCTGTACAGCGTATAATCAGGTCCACCAAAAATAGATCTACCTTTCGGTGGTCTCGGTGTAATGGTGCATGAGCCGAGGCCCATGAATCTTTAATCACTGGCCGGTGGTGGCCTGTACTATATCGTTGCCAGATGCACGATTATGACTAACTTTAACCTTAAATAAAATAAAGACCACTGCAGCTAGAGGGCTGCAATTTGGTATGTGTGATGATTGGAGGGCGGATGATCAACATACCAATTTGCAGCCCTCTAGCCTTAGTACTTTTGAAGATCTGAGGGCGGACGGACGGGACAAAGCCGGCACAATAGTTTTCTTTTACAGAAAACTAAAACACAGAAATCCTTAAGAAAACAGACAACCCAACTTCCAAATTACGCTTTCATGGATTCTTAAATAGCTTTATTCTTCATCACCTTGTATATATAGTTATTTTCCCCGTCGGGGGTTAATGCCGTCAGTGCACCTCATGGGGTGCACTGTAGGCATTACTTAAGGTTCTTTGCAACGTGCCTTCGGCCCCTAGCTGCAACCTCATGTGTTCCTTTTACTGTACCTCCTTTCATATTCTCTTTCTTCCATCTTACTTTCCACCCTCTCCTAACAAGTGATTCATAGTGCAACTCGATGTTTTCCTCCTGGTAACCCTTTCAGACTTTTACTGTCAATTTCCGTTTCAGCGCTTAGTGACCTCATAGGTCCCAGTTTTATCAACTTCCTTTTAAAACTATATTACTTTGATACGTTCTAGTTGCATGACTGTCTTACAGCGGAGTTGGTACAGAGACTTTTCGACTTCGTGATAAATAAAAAAAAATAATCGGGTTCATTAATGGAACGAGAATCAAGGTAGAGGGCAAGAGAAATCGGCATTTCAAATATTCAGTGAGTCTGGGAATATTATATATGTGCATTATTGCTTAAGAAAGAAAATATGAGTCACAAAATCTGTCTGGGAAGCTTTTAATCTTAATCCAGGAAAAGTAGAAAATCAGATGTGTTTTAGAGTGGAAAAATATCAACTGCTTGTGCATTTGTGCATTGTTCCAATTTCAGAACAGCAGCTTGTAAAATGTTTCATTTCACTTCATACCGACGCTTCGCCGCAGCAAATAAATATTGATATATTCTCTCGTCAGAGAATTTAAAAAAAAAAAAAAATTATTTTTCATGCGAGACAGTTTCAGATCAGCCAACTTGTAAAATGTATAACTGAGAGTTAGTGGCGCGGCCATAATACCGACGCTTCGCCGCAGCCATTAAACACTGATAAATTCTCTCGTCAGAGAATTTGAAAAAAAAAAAAAAATCTCATTTTCATAAGAGAAAAGTTCGAATCCGTCGGGAAATCAAGAATGCAATCCGTCAAATATTCGCCGAGATTTGTACCAGACGTCGATCGGACGTAATTAGCAGCATGAAAGTTTGGGAGAAAAGATTTTGAGGGACATTTTAGCGCCGCATTCGGTTTGAATGGCGTCTGGAACTTTGCAGATGACAAGGAATCTTTTTTTTTTTTTTTTTTTCTGAAAAGAAATCTATTATGTCGGCTTTGTCTGTCCCTCCGCATTTTTTTCTGTCCGCAATTTTTTCCGTCCGCACTTTTTTCTGTCCGCACTGTTTTTCTGTCTGCACTTTTTCTGTCCAAAGTTTTTCTGTCCACCCTCAGATCTTAAACATTACTGAGGCTAGAGGTCTGTAAATTGGTACGTTGATCATCCATCCTCCACTCATCAAACATACCAAATTGCAGCCGTCTAGCCTCAGTAGTCTTTATTTTATTTAGGGTTAAAGTTAGCCATAATCGTACATCTGGCGACGATATAGGCCGGGCCAACACCGGGCCGTGGTTAAAGTTTCATGTTCCGCGGCTCATACAGCATTATACCGTGACCACCGAAAAATAAATCTGTTTTCGGTGGCCTTGATTATTCGCTGTACAGAAAACTCGATTGCGCCGAAGAAACTTCGGCGCACTTTATACTTGTTTTTTATTTAGTGTGATGTCACGTTTGAATGTTTTCATTTCTTACTGCTCGTGAATGTCATTACTGACGATTTTCTTTTTTCAATATTCATGCTACGAACTTTTCCAGACAAGCTCAGTCTTTTAAAGTAAATGATTTTCGAGTATGTAATTCAGTAACATAAAGTTAAAACATTTGTCTGGTGTCAGAAATAAGCCCAGCAAAGAAGCATCAATCACATGATAAGTGAAACTATGCTTGCTACTTGCTACCATATTTCAGAAGAGGTAATGTTTTTTTTTTATATTCGTGCTGCAAACTTTTCCAAACAAGCTTATTTTTCTAAATTATTTTCGAGTATGTAGTTCATTAACATGAAATTAAAAGATTTTTTTTTATGTCAGAAATAAGGCCTGCAAAAAAGCATCACTCTCATGATAGCAGAAACTATTCTTGCTGTAATGGGAAATCTTGAATCAGGAAACCCCACTAACGAGAATCTCGATTTTGGTAGGAGGTACAGCCTTTTATTTATTTATTTATTATTATTATTATTATTATTATTATTATTATTATTATTATTATTATTATTATTATTATTATTATTATAGGCGATCCTTTTGCTCTTAATAAAAAATTAATTTGGAGGACCTTCCTTATGTCACTTATGTTAACTTTTCAGTGGTGTATTTCTTCCAGTATTTTCCTCATCCTCACGTTCATGTCGACATTATTTTTATTATTATTGTTATTATTATTATTATTATTATTATTATTATTATTATTATTATTTTTTTTTTTTTTTTTTTTTTTTTTTTGTCTATCACAGTCATCCTATTCGACTGGGTGGTTTTTATAGTGTGGGGTTCTGGGTTACATCCTGCCTCCTTAGGAATCCATCACTTTTCTCACTATGTGCGCCGTTTCTAGTAGCACACTCTTCTGCATGAGTCCTGGAGCTACTTCGGCATCTAGTTTTTCCAGATTCCTTTTCAGGGATCTTGGGTTAGTGCCTAGTGTTCCTGTGATTATGGGTACAATTTCCACTGGCATATCCCATATCCTTCTTATTTCTATTTTCAGGTCTTGATACCTATTATTTTTTTCTTTTTTTCTCATCTACTTTGGTGCCCCATGGCATTGCGACATCAATGAGTGATACTTTCTTCTTGATTTTGTCAATCAACGTCACGTCTGGTCTGTTGGCACGTGTCACCCTATCTGTTCTGATACCATAGTCCCAGAGGATCTTTGCCTGATCGTTTTCTATCACTCCCTCAGGTTGGTGTTCGTACCATTATTATTATTATTATTATTATTATTATTATTATTATTATTATTATTATTATTATTATTATTATTATTATTATTAAGGTGATTTTATTTTGGTTTGATTTGAGTCCTTGCTAATCGGGTGAATCAACCTTAAATTAGTTATGGTTTCATGCCATCGAACGGAAATACACTAAATAAATTCACAAACATATGTTATCGTAATTCGAACCTTTCTCCCATAAACTCTGAGACTGAAAAAGTTCAGATCAAAAATTTACTTCACATCTGGAGAATAATTCATTCAGTTTAGTGCGGAGAGTTTATATGAAACAAAAGGAGACGTTCTTGACAATATTTATATTCACATTCACAAGAATTTCAGTCCATTAGGTATGCAAATTCGCTACAAGTCAGTACGAATTCCCTGACTTTGGAAGTGGAGAAATTGAATAAAAAATAGTATTCTCAGTTAGTTGGGAGTTTGTACCTCGCAGGGCTGTATGTTTTTTTTTTTTTTTGGGGAGTTTGTTGACATTGCTAAAAAAAACCTTTGTCGTTATTGCTCCATAACTTTTATTGTGTCAAAGGAAATATAAATGACATAAATATCCATATTTTGTTTTCAGTGCATCTTACAAAGGGAAACCATTATGTCAGCGGCAGCTATGTGTATTCAGCAAAGTATCTAAATTAAAAACAGAATTCTCTCTTAGTTGGGAGTTCGTACCTCGCATAGATATATGTTTTTTTTTTTCTGGTGTTTGTTAACATTGCTAAAAAACAACATTTGTCGTTATTGTTTCATAACTTTTATTGTCTAAAAGGGAAGTATAATTGTCATAATGATCCATATTTGGTTTAGTGCATCTTACAAAGGGAAAACAATATGTCAAGGCTGCTGTCTCTTAGCAGACAATTTATTTGTTTTTTCATACAGTTGAATGGGAAATTTATCAGAACTGACCTTGTCCAAAACATCGTTCCGATCATCAGTAGGCTATGCACGCCATTCCAAAGCTGTACGATGTTAGCGTAGCAAAAAAAAATTCTAATGAAGCACCCAAATGTGAAAAATAGCAAATTATGTTTGAAGAGGAGGAAGGTAACGGTATCAGAAAAAAACAAGTAAACAATGCGCCGAAGTTTCTTCGGCGCAATCGAGTTTTCTTTACAGCCGCTACAGTGTATAATCAAGGCCACCGAAAATAGACCTATCTTTCGGTGGTCTCGGTATAATGCTGTATGAGCCGCAGCCCATGAAACTTTAACCACGGCCTGGTAGTGGCCTATCCTATATCGTTGCCAGAAGTACGTTTATGGCTAACTTTAACCTTAGATAAAATAAAAACTACTGAGGCTAGAGGGCTGCAGTTTGGTATGTTTGATGATTGGAGGGTGGATGATCAACATACCAATTTGCAGCCCTCTAGCCTCAGGAGTTTTTAAGATCTGAGGGCGGAAAGAATAAAGTGGGGACAGAAAAAAAGTGCTGACGGACAGCCAAAGCCGGCACAATAGTTTTATGTTACAGAAAACGAAAAAGACAATACTGGCGGAACATTTTTGAGAGGTCATTTCATAGGAGACATAAGTGGAGAATTTGACAGATATACCAGAATCAAACGAAGAAATGAATGGGATTATGAATGAATTTACAGTTTGTTAGTTATAACTAATAATAAAAAAAAAAAAATTTTTTTTTGCTTATGGACTAACTAGTCTGTTTTGCAGAATATGGAATGCGGAAGCAAGGTCTGATGATTCTTTATTATGAAAGAACTAGTACAGAAGGCAAGGAAAAGTTGAAAATAGTTTCTGCGTGAACGCAGGTTAATTAATGGCAAAATACATCGGCTAGCTGTATAATTTTGAGCTTTAGACAGCTGGGAATTGGATTCTTCCTAAAAAATAAATTTGTCATCGTAACGATGAGAGTACTCTTCATATTTTAGTGTAGACGAACTGTACAAACTAGGCCTCGCGAGAGGTAATAAGATTGAGAGAGAGAGAGAGAGAGAGAGAGAGAGAGAGAGAGAGAGAGAGAGAGAGAGATGATATTCATACGAATGTGAGGAAAACTCAAACTTCTCATACATTAGAGAGAGTGAGAGCGAGAGAGGGAGTGAGAGAGCCTTTCACAGAAAGGCTATAGTTTGACGAATTTGAACAGAACCCAACTTTCTAATACAGAGAGAGAGAGAGAGAGAGAGAGAGAGAGAGAGAGAGAGAGAGAGAGAGAGAGAGAGAGATAATATTCAGACGAATGTGAGCAGAACTCATACTTCTCATACATTAGAGAGAGAGAGAGAGAGAGAGCCATTCACAGAAAGGCTATAGCTTGACGAATTTGAACAGAAACCAACTTTCTCGTACAAGGGAGAAAGAGAGAGAGAGAGAGAGAGAGAGAGAGAGAGAGAGAGAGAGAGAGAGAGACATTTACAGAATGGCTATAGTCCTAACGAATCTGAACACAACCTAACTTTCTAATACGTTAGAGAGAGAGAGAGAGAGAGAGAGAGAGAGAGAGAGAGAGAGAGAGAGAGAGCCATTCACATAAAGTTATAATCTGACAAATCTGAACGGAACCCAACTTTCTAATATGTTAGAGAGAGAGAGAGAGAGAGAGAGAGAGAGAGAGAGCTATTCACATAAAAGCTATAGTCTGACGAATCTGAACAGAACCAACTTTTTAATACAGGAGAGAGAGAGAGAGAGGCTATGGTTTGAAGAATTTTAACAGAACCCAACTTTCTAATATGTTAGAGAGAGAGAGAGAGAGCCATTCACATAAAAGCTATAGTCTGACGAATCTGAACAGAACCAACTTTTCAATACAGGAGAGAGAGAGAGAGAGAGAGAGAGAGAGAGAGAGAGAGAGAGAGAGAGAGGCTATAGGTTGACGAATTTGAACAGAACCCAACTTTCTCATACAGTAGAGAGAGAGAGAGAGAGAGAGAGAGAGAGAAAGAGAGAGGGGGGTCGTATTCCACTCTCAAAAGAGACACCAAGACTTGTACGGAATCATCTCCCTGTTTGCTTTGAACTATCCAGCATCATTTCTCTGCTGCAGGTTTTTTGGAGGGACGGAATAGAGGCGGTTTTAGATGACGATGTAAGGGCTGTCCAGGAACGGGGGGAGGAAGAAGTGGGTGAATGGGTGGCTGAACCGGGGCAAACGAAAGAGCAACGTTAGTAATTGCCCAAGTACCGAAAGTTATTCCCAAGTTGCCAAGTTCCAGATTTTCTACTGATTTTTATACTCTCCTGTTGGTCTTGTTATTTTACCTTGTTTCTGTCTTTCTCTTGCTCTCTTGTGCTTAAGACGGTATATTTAATGAAGGGAAGAGGTAAACTCTTTCTCTCTCTCTCTCTCTCTCTCTCTCTCTCTCTCTCTCTCTCTCTCACGTGTTAGTTTCGATATATTTACAGCAAAAGAGGAGAGGAAAAGAATTCCTCTCTCGTATGTTAATGACAATATATTTATAAATTATATGTTAGGGACGGCATATCGAGAGGGAGAGAGATAGAAAATTAGAACTTAGAAAAGTTGAACTAAAAACTATCTTTAGGGTAGAAATCTACTACATGTCACATACGTCACGTACCATTGGAATTTATGTTCGTTATACATATTAAAAAGAAAATTATCACATTCCTCTGTAAAAAATAAATTTAACTTGACTAGAGTTGTTTCATAGGAGAGAAACATTGTAGTGCATATGCCTCTCTCTCTCTCTCTCTCTCTCTCTCTCTCTCTCTCTCTCTCTCTCTCTCTCTCTCTCTCTCTCTCTCTCTCTCTCTCTATTTACCAAATTCACCGTACATCATTTAACCTTGACGGTTAATAAGGTAAAGGTCGCTAAGGCAATAATGATGTGTATATATATAGTCATGTATATATATATATATATATATATATATATATATATATATATATATATATATATATATATATATACATATACATATATACATATATATATACACACACACACATATATATATATATATATATATATATATATATATATATATATATATATATATATATATATATATATATATATCTAGAGAGAGAAATTTTTAATAAAAATGAAAAATGCCTGTTATCGTATGTTGTTTCATCATCACTTAGAGAGAGAGAGAGAGAAAATTTGCTCAATTAAAATGTATAACATTTTTTATCATATATTATTTCATCATCATCAGAGAGAGAGATACAGAGAGAGCGATTTGTTAATTAGAAACATATAATACAAAGACAAAAAGAAAGAGAGAGAGAGAGAGAATGATTGTCCTTTAAAATATACATTACCTGTCATCCTATACCATCTCCTCAACGTATTTTTTCCCCCAAAAACACGTCAATGATTCAATTTCTCTTTCTTGATTCCCCGGCGTCGCTCCCTGCCGCTCAGCAGAGCGGAATTTCAGCTAATCATTGGACTCGATTAATTCTTTTGTCGGCTTCAAAACAAGGAAAGAAAGGAAATCGCATTCTTTTTTGCTTCACTCATTGCTGACAGTGTTCTAATTAGGCCGGCATGGTTTTCTTTCAGTGGCTTTGGGAAATATTTTCAGTGTGTTTTTAATCATTGAAGGTTTTTATGTCCTTGGAAAAATGAAATATTATAGGTGCATATATGTATATATACATGTAGTATCTCTCTCTCTCTCTCTCTCTCTCTCTCTCTCTCTCTCTCTATATATATATATATATATATATATATATATATATATATATATATATATATATATATATATATATATATATATATATATATATATATATATATATATATATATATATATATATATATATATATATATATATATATATATTCAATCAATTAAAAGACATAGCATCCAAGATTTCTTTACTGAATATTACAAGAAACTATTTGAAATTATAAACCTATTAAAAGGGGTGAACACAACCATGTTCCGGAAAAAAAGTTAAAACGACGTGAAAAAAAAAATAATAGAAAAAAACCGAAACATTCGAGCGTAGCTGTTAACCATTGATTTCCTACACAATATTCATCGAAAGGCACAGCCTAGACAGGCCAATTTGCCGGCCCTACCTCCGGCACAACCTGTGGCACTTATAATCCATAACAAAGCGCTACTTTGGGCAAGTTAGCGAGAGAACTTTTGTCGTTAATTTGAATTACCAAGGGCCTTCCTCTTCCTCTGTTATGAGAAGTTTAATGTGACGACCTCTCTCCAGAAGATTGAAGGAACGAGGAGCCTCGTTTTGCCCCAAATAACAAATAAGGTCCTTTTTCAAGGGGGAATTAGGCCTACTCATTCCCTCTCCTTTGCTGTCCTTAATTGCTCTGTGGAGGGAAGGAGGGAAGTTTAGGAATTTCTCTTTGGTAAATAAAGATCTTCGTGGGTCTGTTTTCCACTTCCGGGAACAAAATGTATCTTCGAACAGCTTATGCTGGTTGGGTAAACGTATGTTACAGCGCGTATAATAATAATAATGATAATAATAATAATAATAATAATAATAATAATAATAATAATAATAATAATAATTCTCGGAAGAAGTCCCTTTTGCAAATAAACTTCATTAAACACAATGGCCGCCTGGACTAAATGAACTTTGGACAGCTGTTTTGTAATTTACCCGGTGCTACAAATAAACTTATTATAGAGACTGAGGAACTGCCATACAAACTCAACGGCATCAAGACGCCCGTTCTGTTTAATAATAATAATAATAATAATAATAATAATAATAATAATAATAATAACAACATCGCGTTCCGGTTGATAATCGGAGAAAAGACCCTTTTAGTGTAATTTGTGTTTTATTTTCTTTAGGTTATATACACGTTTTAAAATATGAAAATACACGTTTTTCCCTTGTCAGTGTTTATACTAGTCAAGCACAATAGGTTTTCTCCTGTCAATTTTGATACTAGGTAAATAAACTTCTTCCCTTGTCAGCATTGACACAAGGCAAACACAAGAGTTTTTCCCTTGTCAATATTTATACCTGGTAAACTCAGGGAGTTTTCCGTTGTCAGTATTTATACAAGGCAAACACAAGAGTTTTTCCCCTTGTCAATATTGTTTCAAGGTAAACATAAGTTTTCCCTTGTGAATATTGGTACAAGGTAAATACAAGAGTTTTTCCCTTGTCTATATTGTTACCAGGTAAGTACAAGAGTTTTTCCCTTGTCTATATTGTTACAAGGTAAATACCAAGAGTTTTTCCCTTGTCAGTGTTGATACAAGGCAAACACAAGAGTTTTTCTCTTGTCAATATTTGTAAAAGACAAAAACAAGAGTTTTTCCCTTGTCACTTTTGATACAACTCAAACACAAACCGTTTTTGTTTACTACAGAAAGAAATTTTGTCTCCCAATATTACAACTGAATACCACAATTCCACTCATTCTACCAATTCCATCACACACAGGAAATGGATTTGGGCAAATCCCACAATGACAAACGTAAGAAAACGCTTTGCTTCCCCCTTCATAATTTATAAAAGCCATTCACGTGCGCTGAAATAAATTGGAGTGTGCCGAGTGTTACCCATCAGATATTTAGAGCCACTCAGATCTTAGGAATTATTAACTAAGTTTTGATTCCTTCTACAAAAGTTGTTGTTTGTGATACGAATAAGTTTGTTGTCTGGTGTTGCTGTTGTAATTATATCTTTCTATGCGTTGTAATTGTATTTCTCACCAAGATCTCAGAGCATACGCGCCCTTCAATATAAATAAAAGATGTCTTATTAATGTTATTTCGGGAACACGGAGATTCATTTCCGTGTAATATTTATCTCCGGAAGATGAAGTTCTGTTGTGATATCACTAACGACTTTGAAATTAAAAGGAATAAGATCTGACAGTTGTACAGAAATACAAGATTCTGTTTTATAATGAAAGAAATACAAAGGAGAGTTGATTAAATCGTGCGTAGAGAAAGAATGAAAAACACGTGCATTCATAAGCTGAAATATGATACATTTTTTTTTTAATCTTCTCTTACTGTTCTTGCAACTCTCGCCAGGAACTTGTTACTGCCATATAAAATGCAATAAAGAAGTGTTGTGAAACGTCGGCACAATAGGCTATGAAATGAAACGTACGGTGTTTCCCTCGATACTCCGTAGATGTGAAACACACACACACGCACACACACACACACACACACACATATATATATATATATATATATATATATATATATATATATATATATATATATATATATATATAATGTGTGTATGATATATATATATATATATATATATATATATATATATATATATATATATATATATATATTAGTCTGTGTATAGTATATATACATATATATATATATATATATATATATACAGTATATGTATGTATGTATGTATGTATATGTTAATTTTATTTGCAGGGGAAAAATGTTAATGTTCCTCAAAGACTATAGACCAAAAAAAAAATAATAATAATAATGAGGAGTTTTGAAGTGGCAAAAACTTTGAGGTAAATGGAAGCTTTCCACAACCGCAGCAATATGAGATTAGAAATTTAGTTCCACCTCATAAATTTCGAACTTTATTTATCGACGTACAATGCAGATCTCAGATAATGCACATTAATTTGAAGTGTAGTTGTAGCGATGCAGGTGAAGGTGAGAAATAATGCTGACTTTCAAAAGTAGCCAATGCAAAATTAGTACATAAAAACTTTACATTTTCTTTAATTGGCAATATCTTGTCATTTTATTGAAATATCGTATCGGTTTACCTACTACGGGGAAATATCTACTCTGGTCATTATGATATCCAAATGTTTATGGATAATAAGTCTGAACTTTTAGTTTTCTGACAAGAAAACTGTTGTGCTGGCGTTGTCTGTCCGTCCGCACTTTTTTCTGTCCCCACTTCTTCTGTCCACCCTTAAATCTTAAAAACTACGGAGGCTAGACGGCTGCAAATTGGTATGTTGATCATCCACCCTCCAATCATCAAACATACCAAATTGCAGCTCTCTAGCCTCAGTCATCTTTATTTTATTTAAGGTTAAAGCCATGATCGTGCGTCTGGCAATGAGATAGGGCATGCCACCACCGGGCCCTGGTTAAAGTTTCATGGGCCGCGGCTCGTACAGCATTATATCGAGACCACCGAAAGATAGATCTATTTTCTGTGGCCTTGATTGTACGATGTACAGAAAACTCGATTGCTCCGGAGAAACTTCGGCGCATTTTTTACTTGTTTAAGTATCCCGTTCGGTAGAATATAATTTATGGCCTAAATATTTCCAGGTAACAGGACAAACGCAAATAACAGGAAGAAAAAATTCCCTAATTTAAAAAAAAAAAAAAAGAAAATTCAAATGCGTTAGATTGAAAAATCGCCTAACATTTACGAATAAACTTTAACCATTATAGAAAGAACTCGGCTGTCAAGATAGTTCAAAACATTTCAGTTCCTTTTATTTTATTTTGTTTTTTTTTAAGTGAAAATAACAAGCTTATCTGTCCATCCATAATTCGAATATGTCACTGCTGGAATATTGCGGAAGTATATCTCGGCAGCATCCTTTCAAATGTATCAAAACATTTTAACTCTGTTTTTATTTTTATTTCTGGAAATAGAGATGTGTAAGATTTAACCGATGAATTGTGGGCAGTCATTTGAATACACGGCAGCTGCAGTGATTCTTAAACACAGGTTTATACATACATTTTACCTGCTGAATACAATCATCATTATCGATTCCGGAGAGAAATTTGTATGGAAATTAAGGAAATTGATATGAAAATGTTTTATAAGCATACTACAAATGTAAACGATACCGTATGTAGGTCATTTGCTGATTTCTGTCGACCCTAAGAAATTATGAAAAACTCCCGTAAGAAAATCAAAACCAGAAATTAAATTAAAAAAATAGAAAAAGAGAGATAATGTATTCTATTCTGAGAAGAGATCCTGAATCTTGTAAAAGTCAGTTTATTTTCCAAGGGACCGAGTTACATCTCACAATTATAAATTTAAACACGAGAGCTAAATCTCTCCAAAGAAATAGTAAATGTGAATGAGAATCGCTGATGAGCGTCTGGGTTTCAAAGTAAAAGTCTCTTTTCAAAGAAAAATTAAAGTGAAACCATTATGCTTTTTCAACTTTTAGGTAAAATGTTGCTCTTTTATTTTTCTTCGATATTTAGCTACGTAACTTATGTTACAAATGGAATTCGAAAGCAATATGATAAATAGTGAAAGATTTACTGCATTTTACTTTGTAATGTATATCACTTTCTCCGGAAAATGTTTGTTTAGATTTATGAAATACGGGAGTTTTATTTTTCAAGAAAATTCAGTCTTTTATTATGAATAAATGCATCGATATTCCAAGCTAAAATCTGATTAATGCTGTTGGAAAAATGACAGGACATATAGAATTTCATAATTTTTTCCCCAGTTTTAATAAAGATATATATATATATATATATATATATATATATATATATATATATATATATATATATATATATATATATATATATATATATATATATATATATATATATATATATATATATATATTATATATATATATATATATATATATATATATATATATATATATATATATATATATATATATATATATATATATATATATATATATATATATATATATACATATACACACACACATATATACATATATATACACACACACACACATGACTGCCTTTTGCCACGAAGAAAGATGGCTAACATTTATTAAAACTGGAAAAAAAGTTATGAAATTCTATATGTCCCGTTATTTTTCCAACAGCAATAATATTATTTTAGCTTGGAATATCGATGCATTTATTCATAGTAAAAGACTGATTTTTTTTGAAAAATAAAACTCCCGTGTTTCATAAATCTAAATAAACATTTGCCGGAGAAAGAGATATACATTGTAAAGTAAAATGCAGTAAATCTTTCAGTATTTATCATATTCCTTTCGAATTCCATTTTTAGCAAAGTTACGTAGCTAAATATCGAAGTAAAATAAAAGAACAACATTTTACCTTAAAAGTAGAGAAAGCTTAAAGGTTTCACTTTAATTTTTCTTTGAAAAGAGACTTAATTTGAAACCCAGACGCTCATCAGCGATTCTCATTGACATTTACTGTTTCTTTGGAAAGATTTAGCTCTCGTGTTTAAATTTAAGTCTTATATTTTGAGAATGAAGCAAGACTCTACAGATAGGTGGATATATGGGACAAGGAGAAATTGATTCAATTCTGTGATGAGTTTATATTCAATCGAAGATCTTTTTTAGTTCCAAATGGTATTAACATTCCTACATCTTGACGATGAAACACCAAACTAACTTGGACAAAGTATACAAACAGGGCTTCCTGCTTCTGCAGGTTGTATAATTTCGTAATTTGTGAAGTCATGATATTCAGTTTGTTCAGCTGGCGTTCAACCTCGGGTCCTTTTGTTTACATGTCAAGAGGCAGGACGAGAATAACTCCCAGCTGACATCTGGCTTCATGTACCGTGTGGTGACATCGTTCTGCTTTTGTTCTGCAAACAGTCTGTACACCAAACTCCTGTCAACCCATATGCCTTACCACTAATTGTCTTTATATGTATGTATGTATGTATGTATATATATATATATATATATATATATATATATATATATATATATATATAAATATAATTATATATATAATATATATAAAACTATATACATATATATATAACATATAAATGTATATATATATATATATTTATATATATATATATATATATATATATATATATATATATATATATATATATATGTATGTATATACAGTATATACATACATGCATACATACATACATACATACATACATACATACATACATACATACATACATACATACATACATACATACATATATATATATATATATATATATATATATATATATATATATATATATAGGCTAGCGTTATTAATGATGTTGAAAAGAAACGTTCACATCTGAGTTAAATGAATGATAAGTAACGTCCCTGATATGTATACGCGGCAGAGGTCAACTCCAGAAGATATGTTTTTTTAATAAACGAATGCAAATGCGAGGGTCAAAAACGGAATCAAACTTACTCATACCATAGAATTCTGCGAACAGTTTCCTTATTTGTTGCTGTTACGAATCAAAGATTAAGTCCAGCTCATTCCACGTTATCTTTTTAATGATTTACAAAAAAAATGCTGCTTTCGGGCCTTCGTCATGTGTGACATTTGCCAATATAAAACTATCAAGCTGAGCAATGAAGAGGTAAACTTAACTGAATTACTTTAACGTAAATGCGGACTTCACAAAGCATAAGAAGAACGTGATTAATCAGTGAGAGCGCAGAGAAACAGCCCCCCAGAAATAAATAGAAATATTTTTTTTTTTTAAATACCAGTGATAGATTATGTATCCTAGAAGCAAATGCCATGACTCTCTCTCTCTCTCTCTCTCTCTCTCTCTCTCTCTCTCTCTCTCTCTCTCTCTCTCTCTCTCTCTCTCGTCAGGAGAAAATTGTCCATCTCTATCCCCACCTTTTTCCCATCAGGAGAAAATTCTCTCTCTCTCTCTCTCTCTCTCTCTCTCTCTCTCTCTCTCTCTCTCTCTCTCTCTCTCTCTCTCTCTCTCCTTTTTTTTCCATCGGGAGAAAAGTATCCCTCTATATCCCCACCCTTTTCCCATAAGGGGAAAGCTCTCTCTCTCTCTCTCTCTCTCTCTCTCTCTCTCTCTCTCTCTCTCTCTCTCTCTCTCTCTCTCTCTCTCCTTTTTCCCATCAGGAGAAAATGAAGGAGCCGTCTTTCGTATCTTTCATCCTCCTCTTCATTAGGTAGTTCCCTACGGCTTACATCTTCGAGGGACTCGCCTCTCATTTCCTTCTGATGACGAAAAGCACTAAGGTCCTTCCTCTGTTCAGTCGTTTTTTTCTCTCTTATCCCCTTCGCTGCTTCGTTTGTCCGTTGCCCAAAGTAGATTTTACCAAGTTCGTCCTTTTTCTGCTCCTCATTCTTGTTTTGTTTTGTTTTGTTTCAGTTTGGGTGCAGAAAACATCACACTGGAAGGAATTCTTTTTGATTTTTTTTTTCTTTTGCCATTTTCTCTTTCAAAGAGAGATTTCTTGATCACTTAGTATTTCTTATAGGGGAGACAGTAAGCTTTAATTTTCACGTAAGAAATCTAGTTTTTGCTTCCGTCGAGCCTTAAAGCTTGCGCCTGATCTTTTTGTAGTATTTAAAGTTTTTATCTTTTCTGAAACGATTTTTAAACTTCTTTTTAGTTTTTCATCTTATATCTGCTTTGAAACCATAAAGAAAGTACAAATGTCATTCAGGCATTAATTTAATTCGCCTGCTTCTTGAAGAGAGGTATTTGAAACTCGGCATTGAATGGCAAAGTCAAACTTTCCCAAAAGAAAGAATGTATCCTATTTTAACATTTGCATATAATATATACATATGTAGTCATACATACATTATATATTATATATATGTACATTATATATATATATATATATATATATATATATATATATATATATATATATATATATATATATTATCAAGATTATAAAGAATGTCTTTATTTTGCTTTTCCATTGCGTAGCCTGAATTCAGTCTTCGAATTAGCTCAGAATAATAGGTAGCACGCTTTGAATCGCTCTTGTTGACAGAAAAAGCTTTCCTCATGTAGAAATAAGATATCATTAGAAGGATGAATTTTAGTATCTAGCGCTAAACTTTCAGCTCGCATAGTTACGTAATTGTAATTGGCTTAGTTCATGTTTTCCCGTTGGAAAATTCTGCTCAGCCTAATCGGAGCTTGGGAAGGCAGTATATCCCTGAAACACATCCAGATATTTACTACGAATATGCAATTATTTTTTTACCGTGTAGAGAAAATAGAGAATCTCAGAATGCCATTGGTTACGTTTTCATTTATTTTTTTTTTTTTTACATCCTGTTATATTTCTACTTGAAGTTAAATTTCTGCTGTAACTTAAGTTAAGTATACCGTAGTTTTACCAGACCACTGACCTGATTAACAGCTCTCCTAGGGCTGGCCCGAAGGATTAGACTTACTTAACGTGGCTAAGAACCAACTGGTTACTTAGCAACGGGACCTACCGCTTATTGTGGAATCCGAACCACATTTTAGCGAGAAATGAATTTCTGTCACCAGAAATAAATTCATCTAACTCTTCATTAGCCGGCCGGAGAGTCGAACTCGGGCCTAGCGAGTGCAAGGCCACAACTCTACCGACTCGTCCAAGGAAGAGCTGCTGTAACGAATTACCCAATATTTCTCATCTTATTTAGTTACTTCTCTTGATCTAAAGCAAAGATAGATAAAGAAAATTATGTAGCTACCAGCATGCTCCTGTGCGGCTGTTCCTTTGAGTGTATGTGAATTGGTATTAGAATAAATATTCGTTATAAAGCGTGTAGATGTGATCTAGCAAAAAACGTTTTAAACCCTATTGATGGAACGTAGAGTGGCTTAGACTTCAAAGATTTCCTGAAACAATATCCCAATTTCTGTAGCTTTGCTCCGTCCAAATCATTTTCAAAAGAGATGCGGATAAGCATTTATTTGCATAATTCCCTCAGGTCTGAATATATCAAGCGGTAATAACCTTTCGAAAGGTAAAAAATTTAGAATTATGAAATCCACCGTCGGCATTTGGTTAATTTCTGCCCCTAATGAACAGGCTATAGAATTAATAGAGCGATCTATTGTTAGGCAACTAGTATGGTAATAGAGCCTTCCTTAATACGCGCCATTCAGATCTCTGTATGGGATAAATGTAAATTCTGCTAATATGATATCCAAATTTAACTTTACATTGATCGGCACTTTCATAACATTCACTTAGAGTTCGTTTAAGAAATAGCTTACGAAACCTTAGATTCTGAAACTTTTCTCATGATCTAGGTAATATTTATCTTCCTGGAGCACAGATTTTGTAGAATTGCTGCAATAACCGTAGTTATCTACAAAGACTAGCCGTTGGTTGAATCGGCTTACAAAGGCAAATTTTGAGAACAGGTATTGCTAAAATATCGGCTGTTCATGTGGCAGTATTAACAGCCAAGAAAATAATGCATAAAAACTTCAATTATTATAAGGAAGGTAATAAACATTTAGACTTAATTTTCACACTTTGAAATCCATGATATACTGTAGAGCTGTACAGTGTACCTCTAAATTTTTGTATGTAAGCGCTTACATTTGATTTCTGTAACTACATAGCAAATGACAGGTCATATGGTAATTTTTTTTTATTACATTCTTTTATTTAACTTTAGTTCTGCGTCTGTCTGTTTGGGTCAAAACCTGTAACTCAATTTTCGACCTGTTCCCTTCGTCCGATGGACTTGAAATATTGCATGGTTACTCAATCCCGGTGACAATACAACCTTACATGATCAGTAGGTCAACAGTGACCTCTAGTGACCCTACAGTGACCTCTCCTCTCCCATTATCTAAGGATTTGTATGAAACTCTTCAGATTTTTCATGCCTTCTTTGACTCGGTAGAGTAAGTTGATAACTACGGATTTTTCAAACCTTCTTCGGCTCGACAGGATTCCACGTTCAGTTTCGTTAGCTTCAATCATAAATCGGTTACAATTTCTGTCAAAACTTAAAAGTATAAAAAAAAGAAATTAAAACACTCTTGTTAAAATGCACTTAAGAGTACAAAATAATTTCTTATGATTAATCATGTCTACAAAAATAAAAGCGTGGGGCCAAACTTGGAAGGAAATGCCACAAGAAAAGAAATATATTTTTTTTATTTCTTGTAGCATTTCCTTCCAGGTTTGGCGCCCACACTTTTATTTTTGTAGGCATGATTAATTGTAAGAAAATCCTGGTGTGTCTCAAAAAATTATTTTGTACTTTTTAGTGTATTTAATAAAAACGTGTTATAAATTTTTTTTTAAATATTTTTGTATTATCTTTGAAGCTTTATCAAATGGATGTTTCATTGATTCTGATTTTAAAGAAGTTATCCTGTATGAATTGTTATTTAATAGCATACTACCAATAATTCTGTTCAATCGTTCTTTCAGGAAAAGATAACATCCATTTTAGGTGCTTATTATTGGTCACTGCTTATTATTTTTCATTGGAGTATTGTTAGGAAGAAGTACATTATTTTGGAGTATGTTCACCTGCCTATTCGTCTCTCTGTTCAACTTCCATATTATTTTTCTTTTTAAGCAAATCATTTCTCATATAACTATTTCCTCTGTATCTTTAATATTTTTCTCACACAATTATTCCTCTGCATCTTTAATATTTTTTCTCATATAATTATTTCCTCTGTATCTTTAATATTTTTGTGAATTAGTTTTATTCTATACAAAGACGTATTTATTAAAATGTATAGGTACCAGGATATGAATTTTCTCTCCTGAGTCGCAAAATCCTAGTTATTTTTCATTTGCATCGCAAGTTTTCTGCAACTTTAATAAAATACACACACACACACACACAGAGAGAG
>NC_089783.1:35799124-35801624 GCF_040412425.1 Macrobrachium rosenbergii | reverse complement strand
TTGTCGTAAAGGAAAAGAAAATGAAAAATTAATGTGGAAAACCGGAACCTTTTATGCGAAGGAACGCGGAGGTACAATTAAGTTTGATAGAGAGATGTGGATTCATTTAGTGGTGTATTTATGAATGTCCAGTTTTTCATATGCTGCACTATAGACATTTTTTTTATAGTGAGGACAATGAGCTATGAAAAGGCGTGTAACATAGTTCGTTTTATTAAAGGCATATTTTTCCACCATAAATAATACTGATAATACCGGATAATCTAACGGAGCTCTTATGAGCTTACGATTAAAACTGACAGTGTCGGCTCAAAAAACCAATTTTGCATATTCGTATATTTGCAGAATTTCAAAATTATCAACGTTGTGGCGTGGAGATAAATTAAGGATTCTGTGTCACGAGTATTTTAAGCAATTGGATCCAAGGGAAAGTCCATACAAAAATTACATTTGCAATTTCAGACGCATGAAAAGTCAGCATAGACCTTGAACGTTTGATTTCATTGAATATGATAAATACAAAAATAATATTAAAACCCTGACCGCGATGAGATGGAAGGAAATTGACTATGATTACTTGACTTATCTTTTCCCCACCTGTCAGAGGCGACTCATCAACATTTTCTTGAGATTCGTAAAAAAGATTTCTTTCAATCTCATCACAGTCATGATGTTATCACTATTGCTATATTTATCATATTCGGTGAAATCAAATGTTCGAGGTCTAGGCCGAACTTCCATGCGTCTTAAATTGTAAATGTAATTTTTGTATGGACTTTCCCCTAGATCAAATTGCTTAAAATACACGTGACACAGAAGCCTTAATTTATCTCCACACCACAATGTTGATGTTTTTGAAATTCTATAAACATAAGAATATGCAAAATTGGTTTTTTGAGCCGACGCTGCCAGCTTTAATCGTAAGCCCATAAGAGCTTTGTTAGATTATCCGGTGTTATCAGTGTTATGTATGGTGGAAAAATATGCCCTTCCAATAAAACACGGACTATTTTACACGCCTTTTCATAACTCATTGCTCTTAAGAAAAATCTATAGTGCAATATCTGAAGAGAAAAAAAAGAGTCAAGGCTGATTCAGAGATTAGATTAAGAGATAGCCCCTGCAGACAAAGCCATTGACTTCAGTACGAATAAGATAATGTAATAGATAACAAGAAATATGATTATTATTTTCCAGTCCTTAGTCGTCAGATGAGTTGAAGTATATCATGAGTTGAAACAAGTCTCGTAACAGAGATTATTATTATTATTATTATTATTATTATTATTATTATTATTATTATTATTATTATTATTATTATTATGGACACTATTTATAGGGAACAAGCCCACATGGGCCATTGACCTGAAATTCAAGCTTCCAAAGAATATTAAGATATTAATTAGGAGTTAATAGAAGGTAAAGGGAAATACAGAGTGAAGGGATCTCACTTATTAAAAAAATTAATAAATTAATAAATAGATAGAATATCATTAGGGTAGTAATGCATTGCGTCTCCGCTTGAACTTCTGAAGGTCCAATTGCACGACAACCTCAAGGAGGCTGTTCCACAGTCCAACGGTGTGAGGAATGAAGGACCTCCGGAACTGAGAAGTTCGACAGCGCCGCACATTTACCGGACATTTGTGCTGCTGTTCAGCGAATCTGGTTGCTCTCGGCAGATAAACGGAATCAGGGAACAACTGGGAATATGAAAGACCCCTATTAAAATACAAGGAGGAAAAACCTAACTCGAGAGTTGTCTCTCACTGAATGGTTACCGTCGCCCTTAGAAAATGGAGACTCCACATTTTATAAACCTTTCAATAAATCACGCATGAAGTCCACCTGACTAGTTCCTACATTCCTGCTTTACGGCCCTTTCATGATAATAAGATCATTCCTACCATGAGAGCGGAGCAGCGCATCTCCATATTCCTCCCATAAAGACCAGCCAGAAGGGAAAAGAGCTCCCATGAATCCTGCCATAAATTTCTGGCGTCTTTCCCGAATACAAAGATTCATGGGAAAGCAACATCTGAAGGAAATTATCCTCTGATTTACTCTGCATTTGCGCCATTCTCCCTCTCCCTCTCCCTCTCCCTCTTCCTCTCTCCCCCTCTCTCTCTCACATTCTTCGTCATAGAGCTTTATATGTTTGCATGAATGAAGTTACTGGGCGCAGGCTGTTATTTTTTTTTTTTTTCAAGCGGGTGCACGATTATTTATTCCAAGGCACAGACGTGCACAAATATCCACACTAGCACCAACCAGCTATTATATATGTATATACGAGTATATATAAATGTATGTATGTATGTACAGTATATATACATATATATATATATATATATATATATATATATATACACAGTATATATATATTATATATATATATATATATATATATATATATATATATATATATATATATATACTATATATATATATATATATATATATATATATATATATATATATATATATATATATATATATA
>NC_089783.1:35774124-35791624 GCF_040412425.1 Macrobrachium rosenbergii | reverse complement strand
TTAGTGCTGAGTGACCTTATAGGTCCCAGATGTTGTCATTTGGCCAAAATTTTATATGCCATTCCGTTTCTCTAAGAACTTATCTGCCCACAATACCATCTTTCTCCATCGCCTGTCATTGCATTTAAACCACCTTGCACGACCAACCTTTCCCAGATTTTCAAACCCAATATGGCAAAGATGCAAACTCCGAAACGCAGATTTTTCCACTCGCATTCTTATCAAACCTGGTCGAAACAAACTTGCTATCGTAACTCCAGCCCTTGCCAAAATGAACATTGCTATTTCAGTTCTTGAATTAGCACATTTATAATCAATTTTTTTTCTTTGTACTTGGTAGAGAAGTTTTTTCTGCCTAAATTCTTACTCCTACTTACACATGTAGTCCTAATGTTTCACTCCCATGTAAGGAGAAATATTATTCTTGCTGTTTTCGCACAATTATATGTACTAGTGCACTGTATATTCCCAAAATCTCTAAATGTTTCCTAGTTGGGTTTTTTAGGAAAGGGAAACATAATCAATAAAAATATTCTTCACAAGTCACGGTTCTAATGTTCTGTTGGGAATTGATTAGTTATTCATTTTCAGTTTTTAAGTACAAGTCGACATGGTAGTTCACAGGGATTAAAGAAATTCATTTTAAGCAAAACGTAACCCGATTTCTAATATTACGTAGGGAATTGCTAAGCTATTTAATTTCAATTTTTAATTACAAGTCTACACGGCGGTTTACAGTGGTTAAAAGGTTCATTTTAAGCAAAACGCCACCCGATCAATACGCGAAACAAACAGAAACCGTCACATCAGTAACTCCCATTCCGGAATCCACTCTGTTCCCTCTTTTCGTCGCGTGTCACCTGGCAATCAAGGTCTCACATGAATGCCCCTCTATGACGCTGGAAAAGGTTCGATGTCACTGAAGTTATCAAACTAATGCACTGAGCTCAGTCTTGTAATGGACAAAAATAGCAGGAGAAAATGATATCACGAAACTTTCGTCTAAAGTGTTATATACGCTTTGAGATTGTGGAAAGATTGTTTTCTATAATTTATCAAGCAGTGGCGCCAATGTGAATGAACACCATATTCTTTGGAAGCTTGAATTTCAAATCAGTGGCCTCTGTGGGGTGTTCCATATGAATAGGGTTCATCTTCTGAATAATAATAATAATAATAATAATAATAATAATAATAATAATAATAATAATAATATAAATCTTCCTCCTTGCATACCAGAGCTACAATATTAACAACTCTTTCCCTATAAAGTGATATGCTCTGGGTAGGATAATTAAGATATAGACAAATTTCAGACAGCTGACTGTTTTTAATAGGAGATATATTACATAAAGTATTTTTTTATAGGCTGTTCGATTTTGATTGGGTTATATATTCTTAGGAATATGATAATCAGTATCTCTGAGTAGACATTCAGAGATACTGTAGACATGATTCAGTTTTTGCTTCTGCTTAAGTAAATCTGTTTAGCGAACTTATGCAGTTTTTTCGTAAGAGACATTATAGTACTGAAAATATTTTAATATGCTGTTCGATTTTGATTGACATATATTCTCAGGAATATGATCCGCAGTATCTCTAAATAGACATTCAGAGGAACCAAGGACATTATTCCGTTGTTTTCTTTTCTTAAGTAAATCTGTTTAGCCCACTTATGTTAATTTTACTCGTTATTAGATCAAAATGATATACACGTACTGATTGTGTAGCATAAAATACTAACTATAACACACTTCGGGTCTGTTTTATTTTTGGAGAGTATGAGAAATCTGTCAGTACAGAAGAATCACATATAAGATAAAGAAAACAATCAACATTATATTATGTATGCTGAAAAGAAATAATCGTGAATTATGAACGCGCGTACAGTCTAAACACAAGAACACACACTCTCACACACACAAATACACGGACACAAAACATATTCACATTCAGCCGTAGAAGACATTTTTACAAGGCCTTGTAACACCGTTGTATAATCGGAATGTCTAAATGAAAATGTGTACTGCCAATAATCTGATTTTTCTTAAAAGAAGTCAAAGATAGAATAGGGTATGCGGTCATACGAAACGCTGGAACGAAGGAAGAAAAATACCACTTAAGCAAGTAGGTTTGCGTTTTGATATTGTCAGCATCCTAGGTCATTAATAAATGCCCAGTACATGCACACACGCACACACACAATAAGATATTGTTGTGTGGCAGTGAACTATGAAAAGATTGTTTCGAAACTGAATTTTCCCATAAAATTGTGGGTAAATTAAGGTTTCTGCATCTTTAAAAACATGAAAAAGAGCTTTAAAATCTCCCCAGTAAATCTGCATTCCAAAACCTTCTGCGAAACTTAAGAAATAACAAGAAAAAATGCGCCGAAGTTTCTTCAGCGCAGTCGAGTTTTCTGTACATCATATAATCAAGGCCACCGAAAATAGATCTACCCGTCGGTGGTCTGGGTATAATGCTGTATGAACCGCGGCTCATCAAATTTTAACCACGTCCCTGTGGTGGCCTGGACTATATTGTTGCCAGATGCACGATTATGGCTGCCTTCAACCTTAAATAAAATAAAAACTACCGAGGCTAGACTGCTGCAATTTGGTATGTTTGATGGTTGGAGGGTGGATGATCAACATACCAATTTGCAGCCCTCTAGCCTCGATAGTCTAAAACTTGAGGGCGGACAGAAAAAGTGCGGACAGACAAAACCGGCACAATAATTTTCTTTTCAGGAAACTAAAAAGGAATAAAGCTGCGCATCTTTTCACATCCTAAAGTTGAACGTATTTTAACCCCCTCAGTATGATTGAACAGGCTTCAGCACTTTCTTCTTAGATATTGTTCTTTTCCGTTTTAAATCCCTTCAACATTTCAGATGAACCCGGTAGATTCGAGACATTGTCAACGAACAATAAGTATGATGCTATTAACATTTTTTGCATCCTTTTTGCCAACAAGCTCGTGGGTAATGGTTACTATTTAGGTCATTTCCTGTACCTTTTATGTCTAGTTTAAAAGGGCTGTTTTCATAGTTCGCTGGCACAAGACAGTATGCTTTTTTGTGTGCATATATTGGTCATTTATTAATTAACAAGGATTTTGAAAATATGAAAACAAAAAAATATTTGCAAGTGTTTTGTATTTCATTCCACGGTTCTACATATTCACACATTCTTTTATATCTGTGTCTTCTTTTCAGAAAGATGAGTTTATTGTCAGTTTGGAGTGGAAATTAAGTGTAAAAATATTTAGTTAAATATAGTTCATAAGATCTGAGTAATAAGATTTTAGTAATATTGCCCTAAGGGTGAAAGTGAGTGACTTGCCTAATTGGAGAAATGTTTTTGTTTTACTTTGAATAAAAAATAAATCTTATATCTTAAGAGGCTTCTAACATCAATTTTATGCTAAATTTTTGTACCCATTAGAAAACTAATCCTTATAAATAATTCATGACCGCCTTTATTGATATTTGAAAAAAATAATGGGTATTTTAAAAAATATGGATATTAAAAAAAATAATGCGTATTTAAAAACAATATGGATATTAAAAAATGTTTACTTAAAAACAGTATGGATATAAAAAAATGCGGATTTAAAAACAATATGGATTAAAAAAAAAATAATCAGTATTTATAAACAATATGGATATTAAAAAACAATACGTATTTAAAAACAATATGGATATATAAAAAAATAATGTGTTTAAAAACAATATGGGTTTTAAAAAAAATAAACTTTTTGAAAGATTCGATTTTCGTGAAATATCTACAGTATATGGTGACATCTGATATTTGATACATATAATATCCCATATCACAGTTATTTTCGAATGCTATTAAGTTTTTACCATTTATGGATAAATTGGATGTCAGTGTCACACAACTTGAGTGATGGCCTGTGATGTGAACAATTACAAATAATAGAATTTCTATTAATAACTCGTTGTCGGTGACTTATGTGAAATGGTATTTTTTTTAACTGATGTTGAAAACCTCTCAAGTTTTTTTTCCATATTTATTATTTTTCTTTAATGTTTTATTGGTTTGGAAGTAAGCAACAGATTTCGGTGCTAGTCAAAATAATTACAATAAATTTTTGTTGCGAAAATTTTCGGTTTTATCGTGTCGGTTCACAAATGAAAGTACTTTAAATTATGAAAAATTTCATAAGGATCGTTTCTGAAAATTGTAAAAATCATTTTCGTTAAAACAGTTTTTGGCCTATGTTTTGTCATTGCTGTTTTCATTGTAACGGATATAGCTACCTATTGAATGTCAGTGTTCAAATACAAGATTATTATTAATATATTCTTATTGTTATTAAATATAATTAGTTTTCGATATATGCGTGATAATTTATATATATATATATATATATATATATATATATGTATATATATATATATACACATATATACATACATAAATATATATGTGTGTGTGTGCGTGGAAGAGAAAGAGAGAGAGAGAACCATCAATATCATCTCTTATCAAGCAGGCATATCAACCCGGAGGAGGTATATTAAGCCCAATCAAAGTATAATTCCTCGCGGCATTTAAGAAAATAACTGTTGCCACCGAACCCTCTCTCAAGCCGTGCCATTACCGTATTAGCGGCCCCGGAAGCGTGCGAAATGATCCTTAATAACCGCCTTGATTGTTATTAATAACCGGACGATACACCTTTCCGTAGTGCCTCCATCTTAGCTAATCCTGGGTAATATATAGGTTGATTAGACACCTGGATTTTCGTAATTGAAGGTAAACAGGTGTTTCGTAAGAAGCCTAAATTCCCTCGGCGGCTTCAGACTTTCGCGTAATTAGCCTGTTATTAAAGACAGAGGCGTGGAATTGGTTCATTCTCGTTGTCCTCCTCCTCCTCCTCCTCCTCCTCCTCCTCCTCCTCCTCCTCCTCCTCCTCCTCCGTTCCTTCGTTTCATGATAATTTTCTTTATTTATATTTGCTTTAAATTTATTATTCTATCTCTTCATAAGTGTTTTCTTTTCTGGAACACTGTAAGTTTTACGAGTTGTAGAAATTAAAAGCGATCAGATGAATTTCAATTATACACACACACACACACACACACACACACACACACATATATATATATATATATATATATATATATATATAATTATATATATATATATATATATATATATATATATAATTATATATATATATATATATATATATATATATATATATATATATATATATATATGTGTGTGTGTGTGTATTTAATACTAATATAATTTAATATAATGCCCACACACATATACTATATATATACTGTATGTATATATGTGTATATATATATATATATATATATATATATATAAAATATATATATATATACATATATATATATATGTATATATATACATATATATATATATATATATATATATATATATATATATATATATATATGTGTGTGTGTGTGTGTGTGTGTGTGTGTGTGTGTGTGTGTGTATGTAGAATCTTCTGGCCACTTTTTATTAGATACATATGTAATTGTAATAGTTGCAATGCCCTTTTAACTTCTCGAATTCTTCACGCTTTTTGGATACGATAAAAAAAACGCGAAGAATTCGAGAAGATAAAAGGCATTGTGGCTATTACAATTACATATACGGTATATATATATATATATATATATATATATATATATATATATATATATGTGTGTGTGTGTGTGTGTGTGTGTGTCTAAGTTTGCATGTGCGTGGGCGCACGTTCGTGTACAGACAGACAGACATCGAGCTATGAGCCATGGAGGGAGATGGACAAAAACTACTGCTGTAGGTTATTATTGAGGGCTGCACTCCATTTAGCAGGAGATAAAACTCACTAATAGCCAATTGTGTTTTTTATGGCCGAAGCATTTCTTAGAGGAGGAGAAAGGAGTTTCCATTTAGATATTAATGAGAACGCAAATTCCTTCTTGTAGGAGACTGAAAGGAAGTGAAGATTTTGGGATTAAATAGTGTAATTTTTTCATTTTTGAAATCTGACCAATGAAGTAAAAAAATAAGCCGAAGTTTCTTCGGGGCAATCGAGTTTTCTCTACAGCTGCTACAGCGTATAATCAAGGCCACCGAAAATAGATCTTTCGGTGGTCTCGGTATAGTGCTGTATGAACCGCGGCCCATGAAACTTTAACCACTGCCCGGTGGTGGTCTATCCTATATTGTTGCCAGAAGCACGATTGTGACTAACTTTAATGTTAATTAAAATAAAAACCACTGAGGCTATAGGGCTCCAAGGTATGTCTGATGATTGGAGGATGGATGATCAACATACCAATCTGCAGACCTCGAGCCGCAGAGTTTTAAGCTCTGAGGGCGGACAAGAGAATTGTGACGGACAGACAACGCCGGCACAGTAGTTTTCTTTTACAGAAAACTAAAAATGTAGTAAAAGAAATAATCAGCTACAGGCACGTTTCCGTAACAAAATATAAAAGTAGAAATATCTTGTCTATACTTACTGTTGCACATGAAATTACCAGTGTAATTATAAATACCATTTTAGAATACTTCAAGATCATTCATAAAAATAACTATGAAATTAAATTGCTTCGGTTGCTAAAGGGAATGGGAGTACAGTGAAAAACAAGAAGGTCGTATATATATGCATATATACACATACATACACACGCACACACACATTATATATATATATATATATATATATATATATATATATATATATATATATATATATATATGTATGTATATATATATTTATATATAGAATTTCTCAAGATAAAAAGCAGTTCTCATGATAATGCTTTGAAGCATTATATATACAAAATACTATAAAACTCCTTGTTTAGGATTCAAAATCCTTTGCCGTGTGCGTGTATTGATATTGTTTTATTTCGTACAACATTCGCAGCCTCTAGCGCGCACACACGCGCGCACACACGCACACGCAAACACACACACACACACACCTATAAACGGCTGTCATATTTATAACGCTGACTAGCCGACGGCAATTATCATTAATTAGCATTACCATGGGATTGTTAGAGGGCAAATAATGCAATAGGCTTTAGAGCTACACGAAAACCAGCTCTTTTATGCAGATTGGCAAAATAAAAATAAAAAATCTCACCTCGGTAAAGCAGGTGTATATTGGCTTTCGACAATATTTAAGACTATTGGCTGGTAATAGCATACAAAGCGCTTTGATATTGTTGTAACCAGTTATTCGATGCGTGAAGACTTACACTTCTCGGTGCATTGTCAAATACTTTGTCAGGATATATGATTTGATGGCGGTGTTCCTGATTATAACTTTTAGTATTAGTATGTTCTGGCTACATATACATAATGCTCTTATAACATCGAGGTGGATGTTGATTTCTGTACTATTGTATTACGCGAAGAATAAAACTGCATATATTCGGTGATGCAGATTGATTTTTAGCTTCTGTGAAATAAAACTATTGTGCTGGCTTTGTTCGTCAGTACTTTTTCATGTCCGCACTTTTTCCGTCCGCCCTCAGATCTTATAGGCTACTGAGGCTAGAGGGCTGCAATTTGGTATGTTGATCATCCTCCCTCCAAATTACAGCCACCTAGCCTCAGTAGTTTTTATTATATTTAAGGTTAAATTTAGCCGTGATCGTGCTTCTGGCAACGTAATAACACAGGCCACCACGGCCTGTTGAGAGTTTCATGGGCCGCGGCTCATACAGCATTATACCGGGACCTCCGAAAGATGGCTCTATTTCCGGTGGCCTTGATTATACGTTGTACAGAAAACTCGATTGTGCCGAAGAGACCTCGGCGTATTTTTTTTTTACTTGTTTCTATATTTTCATGCTTCGTTCAGATGTTATTATCTCGTCAATGTAACGAAAGCGTAGTACAATGTATGGGTTAACTTTGCTTAATATCCTGCCCTTGAAACATGGAGAATAATCTCATGTACACCAAAGAACTTGTATTTGTGGAAAAAGCTGTGTGATTTGAACTAGGAAGAGAAATTTGTTATAGAAACGATTGGAAATTGAGAAAACAGGAAGAATCATTATCTGTGAATAGCGCGAATTGTTGTCACACGAATATCTTCCAACAGATATATAAAAAGGAATTGTTTAAGAAAAATAAACAAATACAGTATATACACAGTCGCGTACCAGAGGGGAGGGTATAAAAAAACTTTCATAAAAAAAAAAATAAAGCAAAATTTAACCAGAAGATAATTTAAGGATGTGATGTAAAGATTCATGAAAAGGATGACCGGTACAAAATGCACTGAAGTCTCTTCGGCGCAGTCAAGTTTTCTGTACAGCAGCTACACCGTATAATCAAGGCAACCGAAAATAAATCTATCTTTAGGTGGTCTCGGTATAATGCTGTATGAGCCGACTTTAAACTTAAATAAAATAAAAACTACAGAGGCTAGAGTGCTGCAATTAGGTATGTTTGATGACTGGGGATTGGATGATCAACATACCAACTTCAGCAAAGAAGTGTGGACAGAATAAAGTGCGGACGGACAGACAAAGCCGGCACAATAGTTTTCTTTTACAGAAAACTAAAGTGTAAGAGAACCCTTAAAGTGAAACTTGAATACGCATGAGTATGACAAATACTGATATAATAAGTGCAAAACTGAACGTGTAAATACCTGAAAAATCCAGATTCCTCTTTAAAAAAAAAAAAAAACGAACCCAAATCAGCATACGGGAAATTTTCTTCGCTTCGAACCCAAGAAAAGAAAAGGAAAACAATTTAATGAAGATCTGAGTTACGAAAGGCGTCCCCTAATTAAAAGAAAATCGCATCGGGTCAGCCCTGGAGCGAGGAGATATTAAAGCAGAATTTCTTTCAGACATCAGACGTTCTTTCCGTCCTCCAAATATTGTTTCGCAAAAGGAAAATGGCGAAATGTGCCCCTCGCTCGGGTTCAGCAAATATTCAGACATTCTCTTTTTACTTTCAGTCACATGCATCTGGTTGGTTTCATTATAGTACTTATATATATATATATATATATATATATATATATATATATATATATATATATATATATATATATATATATATATATATATATATATACATATATATACCCACATATATATACTGTACATATAAATATATATATATATATATATATATATATATATATATATATAAAATATATGCAATTTAAAATAATTAGAGATAATATTGGACACATATTTGGGTATCATTTTAAGATTTTTTATTTTTCTTGTTGTCAAAGTCCTCTCCACTGGTTTCAGGATATAAGTTTAATGTCAGAACCTTGTTATAAATGAAGAAACATCACAGATATTTAGGAGAAAGTGCGTATTTTTACAGCACAAAGAAGTGAGCTACAGATCCGATTTGATTTTAATTTATTGTAAATTCGATCAACAGTTATTTTACTGATTATCGAATTTACCGTCGTATGTAGCTAAAAAGTAAAAAATGCGCCGAAGAGCAATCGAGTTTTCTGTATAGCCGCTACGGCGTTTAATCAAGGCCACCGAAAAAAGATCCATCTTTCGTTGGTCTCGATATAATGCTGTATGAGTTGCGACCCATGAAACTTATAACCACGGCCAGGTGGTGGCCTATCCTATATCATTACCAGAAGCACGATTATTGCTAACTTTTAACTTTTAAATAAGAGGATCATGTCAAGATTAGAGAACCCACTCGCAGCAGGGTTCGCTATTCTTTACAAGAAGATTATTGGGTTCGTTATTCTTTACATGGGAATAATCGGGTTCGCTGACATGAACGCTTCGGTACCAGACATTTGATCCCCCGGGGGCTAGTACTAAACAAGGCGAAATTCGTTTGACCCCCCCAGGAGCTAGTACTAAACACTGGTAAACAGTGTAGATGAATCACTGTTTCGCCGTGTTTAGTACTAGCACTCATATGGAATTGGAGTTCGGACCGGTAAGGGTTGACCATTCTTTACATGGTGATCATTGGGTTCGCTGTTCTTGACATGGGGATGTTGGGTTCGCTAATCTTGACAAGATCCAAATAAAATAAAAACTACTGAGGCTAGAGGGCTCCATTTTGGTATGTTTCATGATTGGAGGGTGGATGATTAACATACCAATTTGCAGCCCTCTAGCCTCAATAGTTTTCAAGATCTGATGGCGGACAGAAAAAAGTGTGGACAGAAAAAAGTGCGGACGGACAGAAAACTAAAAATAAGGTTAGATAAGGTCGCCATATGACCTCCATGTCCACGATAAAGTTCCAATACATTCACTGAAATAAAAGCGATCTACCAGTCACTTTAACGAAATTTTACCGAAACTCAATAGTGTTGAAATGCACCAGCGTCGGCCCTATCACAAGCGCTGATCGCCATTTTTCATGAACAAATCTAAAAAGTGTCAGAGAGAGAAAATGAAAATAAAATGGTAAATTGGTTTCTGATAATCCAGAAGAAAATAAATTCACACTGACGTGGTATGGTCCCATTGTCGTATTGACATGTCTGATAAATCCCTCTTTGTTACTTTACACATTTTCATGGGAATACTTAGTTTTTTATAGGCGAGAGAGAGAGAGAGAGAGAGAGAGAGAGAGAGAGAGAGAGAGAGAGAGAGAGAGAGAGAGAGGAAATATTGAGCGTTATTTGTGCTTTCATCTAAACAGCTATGACACTATGACCGTTAACCTTTGGGAGGACGTTAGACGTACACGCAAGCATGAAAATACGAGCAAGCACACACGTTGAAAAAAGCAATTTCAGTGGGTCCTTATTTCCTTCTGTAATGATAACGGCCACATTGACAGGTGATGTAGATGGAGGCTGTATAACCTTCCGTGATCTGTGACAGGTATGTTAATGAGGTCGACTGAGATTCCGTTCAGTGATGGCAGGTGATGATAATTTTTTTATAATATTTTTATACAGGGTCATGGTAGGAAGGCAGATATCTGATGGCTTTCCATTATTGAGCAACTTTTGATTCCTAGAAGCGAAATAGATAAAATTAAGTAAAAAAATGCGCCGAATTTTCTTCGGCGCAGTCGAGTTTTCTGTACAGCCGCTATAGCGTATAATGACATTTACACATCAGAGACATTTACAACATAATGATCTTTTTGTACAATAAACATATTTCACATTCAGTGATTCTGAAAAGAAAATATTTATATATTAATGATGACGTCTATGAAGGTGATGAGGAGTATGGAAAAGTTAGAGCTAGTGGAAATGGAACAAAAAATTCATGACGTGAATTATGATGAAAATCATTAAAAAAATTCTTTGGAAAAATTGTGATGTCAGCTTGAAAAAGAATACGGTTGTAGTAGTGTTCTTAATAAAGAATACGGATGTAGGAATGTTCTTCATAAAGAATACGGACGTAGTAATGTTCTTAATAAAGAATACGGATGTAGTGATCTCAATAGGGAATGCGGATGTGGTAGTGTTCTTAATAAAGAATACGGATGTAGGGATGTTCTTAATAAAGAATACGGATGTAGTAATTTTCTTAATAAAGAATACGGATGTAGTAATGTTCTTAATAAAGAATACGGATGTAGTAATGTTCTTAATAAAGAATATAGATGTAGTAATGTTCTTAATAAAGAATACGGATGTAGTAATGTTCTTAATAAAGAATACGAATGTAATAATGTTCTTAATAAAGAATATGGATGTAGTAATGTTCTTAATAAAGAAAATGAGATAATTTATTATCTGTGTATAGCACGAACTCTTCTCATTAAATGAAACAACTTCAAATCGATGATGGAAAGGGAATTTTTCAAGAAAAATAAATAAACATATTTGCAGTCAAATGTCAGAGGGGAAGTTATGGGAAAAATTACCATAATAAAGAAAGACATCACATGATTTTAACAGAACAGAAATATATATATATATATATATATATATATATATATATATATATATATATATATATATATAAAGGGTAAAATGTAAAGATAAAGAAGAGTAAAGAACACAGAAACTGGAGGATAAATTGTAAAGATGAAGAATAATAAAGAACACAGAAAAATAAGACTAAATTTAAAGGTACATATTATAGAGAGATATTAATACAAAACTCTCGAAACTGAACATATGTGAATAACCGAATAATCTAAAATTCTTTTTTTAAAACACGGGAAATTTTCTCTGCCTCGAACCCAAGAAAAGAAAAGGAAAAAAAAAAAAAGATCTTGTGAGTTACGAAAGGCGTCCCCTAATTAAAAGAAAATCGGATCGGGTCAGCCCTGGAGCGAGGAAATATTAAAGCAGATTTTCTTTCAGGCATCAGACGTTCTTTCCGCCCGACCAAATATTGTTTGGCAAAAGGAAAATGGCGAAATGTGCCCCTCGTTCTGGTTCAACAAATACTCAAACATTCTCATTTTACTTTGTCGCATGCATATGTATATATATGCATGTTTATGTATATATGCGCACACATACACACACACACACACACACACACACACACACACATATATATATATATATATATATATATATATATATATATATATATATATATATATATATATATATATATATATATATATATATGTGTGTGTGTGTGTGTGTGTGTGTTTAGAGAGGGAGGCTTATAGGTAGAATACTCAGTTTTTATCATCACGTTTCTTCCCGGCTTCATACTTCCTTATTGCTGATTAATATGAGAGTAAGATGAAAGTCATTAACTTACTTCCATATGTGTTTTTAAATTGACGTTTTATAATAAATTCAGAACGAAAATTCTCTGTAATCGATTAGAGAGAATATCCAATGATTGATGGCCCGGTCTCTTGAGATATAAGCTCTTATATCATTAGCTATAAATATCAGTAGCTATAACTTATATCATTAGCTAATCAGCCCAGAAGTCAAGTTCACTTAATGGTGACTGAAACCTTGTTATGGGTGTCCTTTGAAGTTGCTAATGAGCAGACAGGTTAGGAACTTATATTCTAATAGACAGAAATCCATTTCGTTGTCAGGCCGTTATATAAAGCTGGATGCTCATGACTTTCTAAATGTTCCGTTATAATTTCGATTGCAGTAAATATTTACGACATTTTGATAGGATAATATTGGTTATCAATTATATTCTAAAAATTTTTGGAGTCCTGCGGATGAATGTAACCCAGTTCAAGTAACTAAAATATCTACTCCATCTCAGTTGTTCTACAGCAAGCCACGTGGCTACTGAACAGGATTATCTATGAAAAGCATTTTACATAATCTTATTTCCTACGTTTTTTGTATAGAGTTCTTCAGTTACATTTAGACCAATTTGCAATCCTATTACAATAGACTTTAAAGCTCGTAATCCATTCATTAATATAGATTTTTAATTGGCTATTTATTTTATTAAAAATCTAATCAACTTGAAAAAACTCCCTATAGTAAACACTATCTGCTGCTCGTATCCATAAAATGTGTTTCATTTTGCCAGATAAGCGGAAAGAAGAAGACAAAAAATGCCTCCAGGCTCCATGAACCGTCTATAATATTGCATTGCCTCTAATTGCCTTCACTAAGTGTACATTTCAACTATAATTTCTAATCCTTTTATCCTCTTAGTACCAGCGACGCGTATTTTTGCAGACATACTGTATAGCTTTCGGATGTATTTATCGCCTGCGAAAGCTGTCTCTGGTCAGCTGAGAATTTAAGAAAACACATGTTATTTAAGGTGTTGGTAAATGCAGTGATTAACCCATGATGGTGTCAGTAATACAGCTCCTGTTCCATTGTATTATTATTATTATTATTATTATTATTATTATTATTATTATTATTATTATTATTATTACGAAGGAAGAAGACCCTCTTGAAGGCAAGTTTTATTGAATAAAATGGCTGCATTTTGCGAATTGATTTTATACTGAGTTTTCTCAATTCTTCTAGTAATTTGCTTTTCCTGTACATCAGTATTAGCCAATAATCGTCCAATACTCATATTTCGATGGATGAAAGCGTATTTCTTACAGCAGAAATTCTTTATAGACTTGTTTTATCTTCCCTGTCCATTTACAGACTTGTTTTAAGCAAGTGCTCATCAAATGAAAACTACAACTGTGATGTTGTGCTTGGATATTTGTATCCCGGAAAGACAAGATTAGCAAATGACCTCATAATTACGGTTTAAGGTGGTGTGGAACTCTGTATGCGTAGCCTAAATCTGCTAAATACTTTGTTTACTTTTCCAACTATAAAATTGCTCTGCCAAGTAATAAAGTTGGCTGCACTTACTGTAACTCTTCTGTTGAAAATTATTATTATTATATTATTATTATTATTATTATTGTTATTATTATTATTATTATTATTATTATTATTATTATTATTATTATTATTATTATTATTATTATTAAGAAGATGAACCCTATTCACCTGGAACAAGCCCACAGGGGCCACTGACTTAAAATTTAAGCGTCCAAAGAATATGGTGCTCATTAGGAAGTAAGAGCAGCATGAAAACCAGCGGGTAACTTAGAGAGAAGGAAATCAGATTGAGAGAGAGAGAGAGAGAGAGAGAGAGAGAGAGAGAGAGAGAGAGAGAGAGAGAGAGAGAGAGAGAGAGAGGTGGTTTACCAAGTGACGCAAATGCGGCCCAATTCAACTTTTCATATCAAAAGCGGAAGAAAAGTTTTGTGGAACTTTCATTGTTATTGCCTTCAATTTGTCTCATTTTATCAGCAACCAGAGATTTCAGAGAATTGGCCACTGGGGAAAGGCGTTTTATATCTTTACTCCAACAAATTGAAAGACAGTTTTCGCTTTGGTTCAAATGTTTATCTTATGACCGTGCTTCTAAAATGTATTATATAAGTTTTTTTATTGGTTTCTCCGGAAATAATGATTGTGGCGGTGATTTATATTTTTCTCAGGGAACTGTACTTCTAAAATGTATTATATAACATTTTTTATTGTACGTGTCTCTGAAAGCATTGAGTGCCGAGTTAGTATGTAAATACTCTTAAATTGAACTGAAATAAATCTAAAGATACACTGTGGAAGAATGATTCTAACTTTCATGAAAGAAATCTGAACTCCCGAGTACCTTTAACGCCCCTGTGTAGAGTTCAAGCGCTTCCTTTTTCGTGTACAGTGAAAATAAGCAAATAATCAACATTTCGTATCATACCCACCATGATGAGCCAAAAACGTTATACGAATAGTGTCTTGGAACATTGGGTTTTCATATATTTGTTAATGACGTGATTATTGATCTAGGAAATTTACATTACAGTATACAATGGCTACTCTTGTTGTGGTATTTCCCTCTTTCGGAGTGAAAAGAAATTACTACAAGTCTTAATAGAGATATAGAAATAGCTGCACTCAAAACTAACGGATTAGATTTTTACTCATATCTTCCCCATAATACTGATGAAATGAAAGGAAAAAGAACAAAATTTGATTAAAGAAAACGCACCAAAACAATAAACCATAGGTTCAGTCATGTCCCAACAAAATTTTTCTTTTACAACTTTTTTTTTTTATTTTGCCAAACGTTTGAGTTAAAAAGAGTATGTTTCCATGCTGATGATCCTGCATGGGCCGACAAATTCATGATGTAAAGGCAACAGAAATAGTAATGTACTTTTTTTTTGTCTGTGAAAAAGTGGTGTAAATCTTGAAAGATTTACTGCTGGTGGGGTCGAATTTTTATTTTGTCCTTTTGAATAAAGAATTCCTTCGTCAACACTCACAGAATACTGGAATCTCCAATTAGCTGTGTCGTCGACTTGTAATGATTATTTCATTACCTTGAGGTTCCAGTTTTCATTCTCGAGCACCAGGAATTTTACTTTAGGCTAAATCAGTGAAAACCTCGTCATGGGAACTAAGAATTAAGCAGTGATTTAATGACCTGATAGTTAGACGGCCGTGGTTGATCACAGCTAGTATGAAGATGTGGTATTGGGCTGGCAACAAAACCCTAAAAATATTAAATTAAAAGCAAAATACAAACACATTTTTAGAAACAGCCCCAAGGAAAATTAGGAAGTACCTTTTAACAATTAGGATCCCTTTGCATCTCAGATAGAAAATGACCAATATTCATCTCGGTCCCGTAGGCGTATAGTGCCATCAGTGGAACTCACGTGGTGCAATGTAGGCATTACTAAGGTTGTTTGGAGCGTTCCTTTGGATCTTAGCTGCATTCATGTTTTGCTCTTTTACCATACCTCACTTTCTGCTTTTTTCAACTTGCTTTCCAAACGCTCCAACTCTTTCTTTTCACTGTCTTAAGTCGTAATTAGCTGTTAAATGCTCCAGTGGTTGGGTTTGTTGCAAAATACTTACATACATACTTATACATATATATATATATATATATATATATATATATATATATATATATATATATATATATATATATATATATATATATATACACACACATATAGTGTATATATATGATATACTGTGTATGTGTGTGTATATATATATATATATATATATATATATATATATATATATATATATATATATATTATATATATACACACACACATATCAAAAATGAATTAGCAGTCACGGGACTTATCAGCCACCGGAAGAAACCTTGATGCATTTAATTTTCAACCCTTTCTCTCAACGACCTCGGAAAAATATTTCTGAACATCCCTGGCAAGAGTAAGAAACTTAAGATAATATATGAGATAACTTCTTTTCGAGACGCACAGGATAAAATTGAATTAAATTCCTTGTGGGTGAAGAGATTGGACGTAATTTACGAGACCGCCTGAATTACCACGAGGCCAACAGGGTTTATGAGAAGCTTGTCATATTATGAGATTTGGGGAGATCCAGGATAATTTTGGGCTCTCACATAAACGCATAAATTCCAGAAACGATTCCTTGCACCAAGATTGTGGCCGTGCATGGTTTAATTAACGCAATTGTTGTATATTCTGTTAGAAAAAAAATTAAAATATAATAAAATGGGAGTTGAGAAGTTGATTTCCATTTATCAAATTTTATTTTTTGAAGGTCGTCACGGATCTACAGTATTCCATCATGAAACAAACTCTTCGATGTTTTATAAGAGATTTTGGAAGGTTTACAGACTGGGAAAGCATAATTAAAGAACGTCCATATAAAATCTCAATCTTTATGCAACAAGTAATATAAGGAGAATACTTAGAAGAAAAATTCAGTGAAGTATTCAGATTCCAAAAAATTCTGTGAAGTATTTAAATTCCACATACTGCACAATGCTGCCATAAATTGAAAACTACAGTATCTGCAAAATTTTCGAAATTGAGATATGCCACCTACTGGCCTCGTGAAACACTAATACACAAGTTACTGCAGTTTCAGAATGATTCTTCAATGCTTTCCACGAGTATTTAGGGGGAATCCATTTGCAGTAACTGCTAAATCAGTAGTACGGCAAGGTGGTATCTACCATTTTTCTCAGTTTTGTATTTTTGCAGATACTATAGTCTTCCAGTATAAGGCA
>NC_089783.1:35769124-35771624 GCF_040412425.1 Macrobrachium rosenbergii | reverse complement strand
TCTCGACCAGTTTAGGAACCATATAAAAATTATTCTTTTTAAGTTTAGCCAAGCAGCTCAGTTGAAAGCATTTCTTTCTCATTTCCCCTGAAAAGCCTAATAAATTTCAGAGTGGGTTGGGTAGTACGTGCTATCATACCTTGTCGTCAACATGGACGGTAAATTCTCTTCCGCGTTTCCCATCCTTGGCCATGTGTTCTGTTCTATTTTCTCCTGAAATATTGGAGGATAGGAGCCTTTTTTTTTATCTCTTCTTTACGTGATGTTAATCGACTACGTCTCTGTAATAGGCCTATATGTGTATTTTCCCTCTGGCGTTTTTAAACATTCGACAGATGCGACAATAACTTGTGATACTGTAAACGTTTCTGTCCTTAGTAGAAACGTTTGTTATTATGTAAATGTCACTCTAGCATGTCTAAACAGTCGACAGATGCGACAATAACTTGTGATACTGTGTGTGTTTCTGTCCTTAACAGAAACATTTGTTACTGTGGATGCCATTCCGTTATGCAAACAATATGGACAGGCCGTTTACAGGCGAAAGTAAATTCAATGGAACAATGATCAACTAACGCGTAATTGAGCGCTTCACGCAACAGAGCCCTACTATAAAGTTTATATGTGTATGCTTTGAAAACGAATATCTACATAGTAAACACTTGCTAATATAAGTGAAGAGACTTAAATGTTTCCTCTTACTAAACATGGGAACATTGAAAATCTCTTTCCCTGATTAATTCCGAATATTCTTCTTCCTTTCCAGAGAGCATTTTAGAGTTTCTCTCTCACTACGTTTATTAACTCCGTTTTTACTCAGAATTCACTGAGCATTTCACAATACTGGAGCTTTAATTTGAAATAGAAACCAGCTTCCTGAACATTATTACCAGCGGAATAATGTCGTTGCAAGTTTATAGACGCTTTTACATCCTTTAAGATATTTCGGTATGTCTCCCCAGGCGCCCTTACAATCTCCAGAAGGTTCTATTTCGGTCGAATTGGTTATATCTTCAAGTTGATTTTTTTTTATGAAACGGTTGGGCGTCAGAAGAAAAAAAATGACAATAAAAATGTTAAGTGAAAATTTGACTTTCTCCATAAGCAGTAGTTCTGAAACAATGAGTCATGATACATACACACACACTCACACACACATATGTATGTATACATGTAATGATTATATATATATATATATATATATATATATATATATATATATATATATATATGTATATATATATGTGTGTATATATATATATATATATATATATATATATATATATATATATATATATATACTTATGCATATATTTGTATATATATGTATATGTATATGTATGTGTATGTATATATATATATATATATATATATATATAGATATATATATATATATATATATATATATATATATGTATGTATATATACTTTTAGGGCATAGTTTTCTCTTATACAATTTTCGTTAAAAGCAATTGCCTTAGTAGCATCAATAAATTTCTTGCAGGGATCTTCTTACCGTCCTGAATGATTTGCTGGTACCTTACGTACCCGGGGGCGCATATTAACTGACATCAGCGGTGGAGTTCATTGACCTCCTGCATGAAAAATGACCGGAAGACGACATCGCCTTACTTGACGTTAAAAGTTTATTTACGAATGTTCCCGTCGAAGGAACAATCGGCATCATCCCTGATCGTGTCCGACAAGAGCCTGCTATCTATTTAAGAAGATGTCCGCTTTTCTCATCGGGGCGAATTATTTCGGCAAGTAGACGGAGTCGTCATGGGATCTCCACTAGGGGTCCTTTTTGCAAATATGTACAGTACATGCTGGTCGGTACCGTTCTCGGCTAGCACTCTGTAGGGCCCGCGTTCGAATCTCCGATCGGCCAATGAAGAATTAGAGGAATTTATTTCTGGTGATAGAAATTCATTTCTCGGTATAATGTGGTTTGGATTGCACAATAAGCTGTAGGTCCCGTTGCTAGGTAACCAATTGGTTCTTAGCCACGTAAAATGTCTAATCCTTCGGGCCAGCCCTAGGAGAGCTGTTAATCAGCTCAGTGGTCTGGTTAAACTAAGGTATACTTAACTTTTTGTACAGTACATGGCCACCGTCGAAGAAAGGACCTTCCGAGAGCATTAAAAACCTTAAATTTATGGGCGGTACATCGACGACGTATTCGTCCTAATTGAAGAAACCGACGATGCCAGAAAACTAGCAGATGCTCTGAAGAGAAACTCGGTGCTCAACTTCACCGCAGAGTACAGCCAGCTGAAGACTTTACCGTTTCTTGACGTCCTGGGAAAACAACAAGAAGGACAGTTAAAAACGACCGTGTACACAAAAGCAACGAAATCTGGCCTTTGCTTGAACGCACAAGGAGAGTGCCCGGAAACATAAAAAAAGTCTGTCGTAAGTGCGTATGTCAATAGAACGTTCACACACACAACACATCGGGGAGAGACATACTCAACGAACTGGACAGAATTCGCCAATT
>NC_089783.1:35749124-35764124 GCF_040412425.1 Macrobrachium rosenbergii | reverse complement strand
TTCCACAGGGTGTGTTTGCTTTTGGAATATATTATGAAGATACAACATTATTCACGAATATTTAGTTTCAGTATCCATTTGGAAGATAAGCAGTACAAGACTGAAAGAATGTCGTGTAGAAAGACACGAGAAATTCAATATGGCCTCTTTGTAAGGAATGGAACAAAAAGCAAATCATTATTGCAAGAGAAGGTAGAATTTCTCTCGAAACGCGTTGGATGAGGTTGAAAGATACACTTAGTTAGCCTGATTTTCAAGCTTTCATGGCTTCTCCGAATATAATTACGTTCATAACCTTTCTGGTTCAACTTTCAAGGTAACGAGAGACTCCTGCAACAAAAATGGTTTTGCTGTGTTGTAATTGTAATCCTGTGAGTTATGGGATTACGTAATCCTAAGACTCCCTTCTAGAAGGGCTGTGCATGGGAAGGATTAACTTATGTATTTGCATGCAAACAGAGAATCCTTAAAATGTGCAATAACTCGGTTCAGGTTTTATACTTGGGCTTCTAAGCTCTTTTCTGTTCCTATTCTTAAAGAGTAATTCCAAGTGATTCACTATAGTATTATTTTCAGGATGAAATTTTATACGAATAATTTTGTACTTGCGTGATGAATGCATGAATTTTTATGTATCTCATGTACTTTTAGAAAATTTATGTAGTTTTAATTTTGTGGCTTTTTTCTAGTCCCTCGAAAATTACTTACAAATTTATCATCGGATTTTCTGTACAGTGTGAATTGAATGCTTAAGGAGTTTTATATATAAGTTGAAAAACTTCATTACTGAATATTCTACTTGGTTTCATCTGTAAATAAATGTTAGTCTTGTCATATTCTCTGACTTAAATTCCACCAACTAATGTATGGTGACCAATAATATATTTACAATTAGGGAAAGAGCATAAAGAGGATTAAAATAAACATTGCGAAAGAATTGACAAACAGAATGTTTCATTAGCCAGTATTAATTAAAGACTTACTCGTACCCCGGCCATTAGACCATGTCAGTTTATTGCCCGATAGCATTCATCATTCCCATTAAATACGAGCTTGTATCCTTCATGTCCAGGTTACGAAACTTGTTCCAGGGTTACAATTAGCCTTAATTGCCTCCGTTTCACTTTCCATGTTGCAATCGCACTGAACTTGCAACCCGGTTTTTATCTCTCCCCTTGCGTGTGACCCCAGGGAATAAGGAGATTTGTTTCCATGCGAGATCGTCTTGCTTTAACATGCTCCGTGACTCAGTCTCTCTCTATTTTTTCCCTCTAATTTGATTTCTTCTTTTTTTTCATCACGTTACAATAGTGAGTATCATTGCCTTCTCTCTGTTGTGCTTTAGGGATTTTTTTCTTCTCTTTTCCTCTAATTTGAGTTTTTTTTTTTATTTTCATCACGTTACAATAGTGAATGTCATTGCCTTCCCTCTATAATGGTTTAGGGATTTTTTTCTTGTCTTATCTTTTCCGCTAATTTATTTTTTTTTTATTTTCATCGCGTCACCACAGTGAATGTCATTGCCTTCCATCTATAAAGGTTTTGGGATTTTTTTCTTGTCTTTTTTCCTCTAATTTGATTTCTTTTTTTTTTATTTTCATCACGTTACAACATTGAATACCGTTGCCTTCCCTCTATAACGGTTTTGGAATTTTTCTATCGTCTTCTTTTTTCCTCTAATTTTATTTCTTTCATTTTCATCAAGTTACAAAATCTATAAAATAATGTCACCCACATTTTTTTCTTTGACTTTTATTTTTAACTTATTTTCATCACGTTACAGCATTGAATACCTTTGCCTTCCCTCTGTAATGGTTGTGGACTGAGTCTGTATTAACTTGTAAACAAAAGGTAGTTGAAAGTCCGCGAACAAAATACCTCAGTAATAAGATGGTAACTCTTCTCTAATGGATGCAAAACTATTGCTAGTCTTTAAAGGGGTTTTGGCATAAAGTGTACATTAGCCTATAAATAAAAAACAGTTTAAAATCTAAAAATTAGAATGTCCATTTACATGACATAACCCGTTGCGTAAAATCCGATGTTACATTTGTAAGTCATCCTCGAGGGACCAGAAAAAGGCACAACATTACAACTACACAGATGTTCTGTAAGAACGTGAGCTACATCAAAATTAATGCATTCATCACGCAAGCACAAGATTATTTGCATAAACTAGGCAGGTCAACGTCTTTCACGGTATCTTGACTTGCAATAGATTATTCACGAAAGGTCTCCGAGTTAGAGGTAATCCAACTCAAAATGAAGTTCAATCTTAACATTAATGATCCCATTAAGCATAGAGTGTCGAGAGCCTTTAAAGACGATCTTGTTAAGTTCCCATCTTGGGCATTCTGATTAGATGGAAAGACCTCCTTTTGAAGGGCTGGGGAAAATTAGACATTTGTTTCAAGTTGAGCAGAAACGTTATAGAATAGCTGAATAAAGACAGAAGAAACAAGAGATATATGGAGAAAATGCCTGAAAATGGTCTAAAGCAGAGGACACGTAAGTGGATGACTAACCTTATGAGTATTAAATTTTCATCGTTGGGCATAGAATCACAAGAGAGTATTTAGAATAGTGTTTAGAAGTATAGAAAACAATTACCAGGGAGCGTTTAAAATTTTTAGTGAGTGTTTAGAAATATAAAAAAAAAAAGAGAAGGAACGACAATACAGTAGTGGAACGAGATAATGAAAGGTCTAGCGTAGCAACATTGCAGATTAATACAGATACCATTACGTGACAGACAGGAAAATCGCTTATAGTTACACAGGAGGTTGGATAGGAAAATGACAAAGACAGTGCGATGTTAAGAGAAGGTTTGTAATAAGAACAGAACAATGTCGACATTCATCTATGCTTTAACTGCTGTATAGTGGATTAACCCCTTTGTTAAGAAAAGTTAAGCATAGCTTAGTTTTATCAGACCACTGAGCTGATTAACAGCTCTCCTAGGGCTGGCCCGAAGGATTAGCCTTATTTTACGTGACTAAGAACCATCTGGTTACTTAGCACGGGATCTACAGCTTATTGTGGAATCCGAACCACATTATAGCGAGAAATGAATTTCTATCACCACTTACACACCCGGACAGAGACTTGATACTTATCTTTAGTGCATCAGCACCCTTGAATACATTGCACTGTAGAACTCTGTACCGCATGCATTCTGAGCAATTTCTGGGATTTCAGATACACCTTTAACAGAGAGACTAGAATGGTATATTAGGATTATGAACAAATATATAAGTCAAATAATAAAGAAAAATGAAACCTAGAAACATAAAAGTAAACTTAAGTCAATATGCATGCAATAATGAATAATATATTTTGCTAATTCACTGGCAGCTGCAATTACATATTTCGTCTGAAGATGAACAAATGTTTCTCTTACAATTTGAAGTATTAAGAGCAGGGCAATAGACTCGGTAGAAATAGTTACTTATAAAGTACTGTTTATGATCATTTTCAGTTTCAAGAAGCATTTGTCAAGTACTATATATGATCATTTCAAGTTTCAAGAAATAGTTGCTTATCTAGTTTTACTGTTTATGATCATTTTAAGTTTAGGAAATAGTTACTTATCAAGTTCTGCTATTTATGATCATTTTAGGTTTCAAGAAATAGTTACTTATCAAGGTCTACTATATATGATCATTTTAAGTTTCAAGATATAGTTACTTATCAAGTACTATTTATGATCATTTTAAATTTCAAGAAATAGTTACTAATTAAGTACTATTTATGATCATTTCAAGTCTCAAGAATTTTATAATCCTATAAATAAACTGGAGTTCCCTGAATATTTGACAGTGGCCTTCCCTGAATTTTATTATATGAAATAACAGTCGTTACGATGTCAGGATATATGTAATTTTTTACCAGTAATGATCCATTTTTATTGCAATTAAAGGTTTGTCATGAAATAGTATCCAAACAGAACCAGGAAAAGTGACAGGTGGTCAGAGAGTTTATCAAACAGTAAACAGACAAAGATAAAAAAGAGACAAATTTAAAATGATGTATATATATACACACAAATACACATACATACATACATATATATGTGTGTGTGTTTGTGTGTATGTATATGCATGTGTATGAGAGAGAGAAAAGAGAGTTATAACAAATGCATGTAACATTGAAACATTATATATATATATATATATATATATATATATATATATATATATATATATATATATATATATATATATATATATATATATATATATATATATATATATATATATATATATATATATATATATATATATATACTGTATATATATATATAACCGAACTGAAGTTAGGATTTCCTCTGTAAGTAGAATGACTCTGCTGATTTGCGACCAAATTTAAGGTAATGTAATGGGATACATACTAAAACCTTTTGAATATGACTCTCATGAAGTACATTGTGTATCATTTGGTTAATATTGTGAAATGGAAATGACGTTGGCAATATTCATGAATCTGAGGGATGCATTATATTCTCTCTCTCTCTCTCTCTCTCTCTCTCTCTCTCTCTCTCTCTCTCTCTCTCTCTCTCTCTCTCCAGCACTATCTTCAGTCCAAAAACTCACCTGTTACATAATTTACTGTCGAGGTCATACATTACATATGACGAATTTTTGCTGGAAAACAGAAGTCCACGGAAAAACGCTCCATATTTCATTTACCAGAGTAGTCACTATGCAACTGTTCCATTGGACTCTTCCTAAATAAAACTACCAAAGGTTGCGAATGTTTTCCTCAGCAAAAAATGACGAACATCGGATAGTTACTGGCAGAATTCAGTACTCATGAAAAAGCGATTATTAGAAAGTTAGAGAACACTGTACAAACTGAATGCAGTTGTAGCAGCTATCGCTTTCAATAGTGATAATCATTATTAAAGACCCTAGTACTATTTTCCTTGCATTTTATACATTTGTATCTAATTATTCATTTATTAATTTATTTTTTTTCTGTTTTAATAAGTGAGATATCTTCTTTCTGTATATTCATTTACGTCCTCTTACGTCTTCCTAGTGAAGGCCATATTCTTTGGAAGCTTGAATTTCAAGTCAGTGGCCCCTGTGGGCTTATTCCATATGAAAAGGTTTCATCTTCTGAATAATAATAATAATAATAATAATAATAATAATAATAATAATAATAATAATAATAATAATAGTTAATTCACGACTAACGTTAAGAGGGGTGCTAACGTTTTGATGAAAGGCGCCCTCAATTCTCAGTTTTGTTGCTTACAGAAACTCCGTCTCCCCTCCTAAAATAAAAGCCAAAATATGAAAGATTCGAGAGCAACTTCAATTGACGGTTCTAAATTGTTATTGGTTCGTGACGAAGCAAATAACCTGGAAGCTGATTGGCTTTTCCAATTGGAAGTAAATAGCCCAGTCGATGATATTATTGCACCCAAAGGAGCCATAACATTAAATAAAGGATAAAGGTCAGGGATTGAGAGAGGCCACCAAGTCGTCGTGTGTCCGGCGGGCCACGGAAAAACAAAGAAGCATCGACGTGCGTGTTTTTTTGCTCTCTCTCTCTCTCTCTCTCTCTCTCTCTCTCTCTCTCTCTCTCTCTCTCTCTCTCTCTCTCTCTTCTTTATTTTTGTTTGTAACAAGACGTCTTTATATATATATATATATATATATATATATATATATATATATATATATATATATATATATATATATATATAGTATATGTATGTATACATACATATATACATATATACTGTATATACATATATATATATGTATATTTATACATATATTTATATATATATTATATTATATAAACTTGTATTTTCACACTTTCATCAGCCTGTTGTTCTTAATTATGAGTTGCAATAGTAGTAGCGTTAGCCTAGGGAAGGCACTACAACAGTAAATTAAAAGTGTTCCCGATATATCGTATTTGTTATTTGCACGTAAATTTCTCGAACAATGGTGCATTTTAAAATCGAGTCCAATCATAGGTGAACTACACAAGTTTGTATGAGTCAGCTTCCTCTGTCTTGTCTTTTCTTCACCTTATATTCTTGTAAGTGTGACTTTATTTCGTTAGACATTTGGTTATTTTGAAAGAATAAAACAAGGTAAAAACTGCGCCGAAGAAACTTTTCTGCACAGTCGCTACAGCGTATAATCAAGGCTACCGAAAATAGATCTATCTTTTGGTGGTCTCGGTATAATGCTGTAGGAACCGCGCCCATGAAACTTTAACCACGGCCCTGTAGTGGCCTATCCTATATCGTTGCCAGAAGCACGATCATGGCTAACTTAAACCTTAAATAAAATTAAAAAACTGAGGCTAGAGGGCTGCAATTTGGTATGTTTGATGATTGGAGGGTGGATGATCAACATACCAATTTGCAGCCGTCTAGCCTCAGTAGTTTTTAAGATCTGAGGGCGGACAGAAAATGACGGGCGGTCAGACAAAGCCGGCACAATAGCTTTGTTTTACAGAAAACTAAAAAGTGCAGGGATAGACTGTCATTATCAATGGAAATAAAACAAGTATTATTCAGTAAAAAGAAATGTTCCAACGTGGACTTTTTCAGTACTCAAGAGACGTTCAAGATATATTATGAAATATCTGTCAGGTTTAATTAGTATTTCTCAACCAGTTATGTTGAAGGCATTCTCCCAACTAGATTCATTTCATTATCAATATTGTTTAGAATTTAATTACTCTGGAAAGTTTAACTGCTTACGTATTGCAAGTAAAACAAAATAGCATCAACACAAAGTCTCAAGGAAAATTGTCACGGAAAATCCTTTCGCCACAATAAAAATCAGCCGAGTTAGTAAGCGAAAAGAGAAACGAATTTACGAAGAACAGGCGAATAAAAAACAAGGAGACGTGGAAAGATAAATGTTGGAAAATCTACCAAAACTGCGAGAGAACTGGAAAGTGATGGTTGAGTCTTTGTTTTACTTTGGAACGAGAAATCTTTGTGTTGGCGTGAATGTAATTCTCACAGTTCTTGAGAACTCTCCACGAGACATTTACGTCTCCTCTCTCTCTCTCTCTCTCTCTCTCTCTCTCTCTCTCTCTCTCTCTCTCTCTCTCTCTCTCTCTCTCACAGTGTGTTTTTTCTTTTGTTTCTTCACTTTTCTCCAGAGTAAAACTCCCCCCTCTTCCTTTTCCTTGTTTTATAAACAATGACTTGTTTCCTTCGTTCCTGCAGCAGGAAAGGATGAGCTGAGAAATAAACTCGGAAAATTAATGCATAATGTTTTCTGTATATATATATATATATATATATATATATATATATATATATATATATATATATATATATATATATATATATATATATATATACAGAAAACATTATGCATATGTATGTATGTATATATACACTATATATGTATATATATGTGTGTATGTATGTATGTATGTATATACATACATACATATATTTGGTGCGTTCATATGCTTTAGATCACTAGAACACATGCTGTAAATATGCTGGAGTGCTGCATAATAGTTAACAATTAAACAGCTAGTCTCTCTTTTAAACAGTTCGACCTATTCCATCGTTTTGTATATAGAAAAATTGTATTGTTTTCCTTCCGAGAATAATATTTATTTAGTTTTAGCTCTAACGGCGTCAAGGATTGGCGGAACTTGAGACATTCAATAATGCAACATACACCCGATATGTAATGTTATGTCTGTCAGTGGGAAAGCTGTATGATGAGCAGTAAAATCTCTTGATGATACTGAACCAGTCTTACAACATCTGTAATATTTTTGCAATGTTCACTCATTAATGTGGATGCCTTTTGCAGTTTTTCTTTTACGTGAAATTTATTATCTGGAAGGAAGTATTGATACAACTGGTTTTAATTTATTTCTTCTGGAATTTTTGATAGTTCACTTACATTTATATCTATTTATTTAATATTTGTTAATTTATTTATTCTTCTTTCTGTATTTCCCATTACCTTCTGTTACTTCTTTCTAATGAATACCATATTCTTTGGAAGCTTGAATTTCAAGTCAGTGGCCTCTGTCGGCTTGTGACATATCAATAGGGTTCATGATCTGAATAATAATAATAATAATAATAATAATAATAATAATAATAATAATAATAATAATAATTGCACAACGGATAGCTTTACTAAATTGAAAATATGATAAACATGAATTTGAGAAAGAAACCAAAGACTTACTCCTTGGCTGAATGCAAGGATTTCGATTCGGTTCAGTATCTGAAAAGACATAACTTGGCTTCTGTTCCAAGACTCCTTGAATTTACTGGCTCCATTCCACAAGCCGTTCCATCACCTCCAAGAACATGAGGCTGAAATTGAAGCCTATTCTAAGTTCCAAGAAAAGAAGTTTTTGTTTAAAATGGCCTCTGAATAAATTCAATACTGCACTAAAATGGAAGACTGCAGTATCTGCAAAAATACAATACTGAGAAAAATGGTAGATACTGCAGTTTTTCCTTGTCTTGCTACTGATTTTGCAGATACTGCAAATGGTACCACCTAAATACTCGTGGAAAGCATTGAAGATTCATTCTGAAACTGCAGTAACTTGTGTATTAGTGTTTCACGAGCGCAACAGGTGGCATACCTGTTTCGAAAATTTTGCAGGTACTGCAGTTTTCCATTTCAGGACAGTATACAACCCTTAAGAATTTAACTGAGAGTCAGGCAGATTATTTTCATAAAAAATCTGTAATGAAAATGTTAAATAGAATAAAACGATAAAGTTCACGCCACCAAAATTAGTGGGATGTTCCTAAGAAAACCGTGAAACATTGCTTTATAGGAGGGGGCTCCTGGAAGGGTGAGTAATTATACTCCTTGCATCAAGTTTTGACCTGATTTTAGAGAGAGAGAGAAATGAATTTTTGCCTTTTGAGAGTCTTAATGCCCCGAATTCATAAAAAAAAAAAAACATTTGAAACTCCCGTAACCTAATAAAACTCATAAATATGAGTTTTATACGGCACACGAAACACTTTTTCTTTAGCATTTTGGAACAACGTAAATTCATAAACAGCCTGATATTTAACCAGGTCTAAATTTTTTTATGTTATGTTAATACAATGATAGAATCCATTTTCACATTTAGCAATGAAAGGTACTTCGTGAAGATAAAACAAATTAAGATAGAAAGAAATAGAAAAGAGAGTATGGATATTTTAATTTGCGTTATAATTATTGCACAGACACCCCCAAACTGATCTGAGTCGCGAGTTCATTTGATTAGTGCTTTTCAATATCATCAAAATAGTGGACTGATGATAGGTAAACATGAATGATATATTTTATATATTTTTTGTGGGCATAGTAATTGAACATCTAAGTTGAAAATTGAGTGGTTGATTTGTGATTACTAAAACTGGCGTTACAACGCCTGGGTTATTGACGCCGTAATGAAATTAAATCAACTAAAATAAATTTAGATCTGAAAATTCAAAGGTTCAAGATTTTCAATCTCTACGGGTCAGCCTCTAAATCTGTATACAGAGATCTTTTTATTATTTTGGCTAAGCCACAATATCTAAGTTATTGACGCCGCAATATAACTAAATAAGAACCTAAAAAAAGAAAATGTAAAAGTTGAAAACTGAGAGGTTGAAGATTTTCAATCTGCTTGGTTCAACCGCTAAATCTGTATACAGAGTTAGCTATTGTGCCGGCTTTTGCTGTCCGTCCGTACATTTTTCTGTCCGCACTTTTTCTGTCCGCCCTCAGATCTTAAAAACTACTGAGGCTAGGGGGCTTCAAATTGGTTATTGACCATCCACCCTCCAGTCATCAAACATGCCAAATTGCAGCCCCTTATCCTAGGTAGTTTTTATTTTATTTAAGGTTAAATTAACGATAATCGTGCGTCTGGCAACGATATAGGACAACCCACCACCGGGCCATGGTTACAGTTTCATGGGCCGCGGCTCATACAGCATTATACCGAGACCACCGAAAGATAGATCTATTTTCGGTGGCCTTGATTATACGGTGTACAGAAAACTCGATTGCGCCGAAGAAACTTCTGCGCATTTCTTACTTATTATCTTAGTTAACTCACAACTTACACAGAGGAACGACGTTAATAAAAGTAAAATAAGATTGATAAAACCAAACGGAACGAAATAATAGAAAAAGGTCTCCTCGAGAGATTCTCATAAAAGAAAAAAAAAACAGGATATTGCTCTTTATGAGACCTGTTCGCCAGGAGTGAATTCCCTCTGCTGCAATAAAAGAAATATTTAAATGAGGTCGTATCAAAATGAAGAGCTCCTTGAGGACATCTGTGCGTTTATTTTGATTGCCTTCGGGGAGGAGATTAAGGATTAGAGCCTCTGTAATCCAAGGTTTCAAGGGAGGATTATTCGAATAATTCTCCTTTGGTTTTCTCTGAGGATGAATTTGGCATATAATGAATACACTTCGCCGCTGGGTTTCCAGGAACACTCAACAGCTGTTGAAGAGAGCATTAGTTCCCATTTGGGAATTAAACTTGCTGGTTTCCGCGAATGTATATGTTACGATATTTAATGTTATTTCCTTCAGTTTTTCCCTTTTCATACCTGTCTGTGTGTCTGTCTGTTATTACTGATATATATATATATATATATATATATATATATATATATATATATATATATATATATATATATATATATATATATATATACATACATATATATACATATATATATATATATATATATATATATATATATATATATATATATATATATATATATATATATATATTGTGCGTGTGCATGTATGTATGTATGACAAAAAGAATGATATGTATATCCCTTTTTACTTTATGAATACAGAAAATTATTTTATTTACGACGAGAGAGGCAAATAAAGGAAAAGACTTATGCATCTGGCTAGTCCATCGAGTCAAAGAATGGTCAAGTACACGGACATACTTCCATTAGGCATAGGAGACAGCAATAAAAGCGAGAGAGAGAGAGAGAGAGAGAGAGAGAGAGAGAGAGAGAGAGAGAGAGAGAGAGAGAGAGAGAGAGAGAGAGAGGGCTGGTAGGAACGACTTTCCAAAGACGTCAGAGTGCACGGACATACTTCCATTAGTCATAGGAGAGAGCAATAAAAGCTAGAGAGAGAGAGAGAGAGAGAGAGAGAGAGAGAGAGAGAGAGAGAGAGACTTTCCAAAGACGTCAAAGGACAATAAAGCCTTATAGGGGTCTACAAAGAAAGCCCCGACATCAAAGGTACCGAGATATGACTTCATATCTTTCCTCGTCTCCACAATCATTGTTTTCTGTCATTCGAATAACTTACTAAATGTCGCTGGCAGCACGAAGGTCATTTTAACGATAAAATACTTTGTTTCTTTTGCAGTTCCTCTGTCGTCACTGTTGTTATTTTGTCTAAAGGGAACCTCAAAGAGATAATGGCTGCGTCTGTTTGATTTATCGTTCCTCGTTTTGTGTTCTTTCTGTTCTGACTTGAAAGAATGGGATGTTCTATGCTCTGTGTTACTGTTCCTCGTTTTGTGTTCCCTTATTTCTTTCTTTAAAGAATGGGAGGTTTTATTCTTTGTATTATTGTTCCTGGTTTAGTGTTCCTTTATTTTCTATCTTAAAAGAATGGGATTGATCTACGCTTTGTGTTACTGCTCCTCGTTTTGTTCCTTTATTTCTTTCTTTAAAGAATGGAATGTTCTGTTCTATGTATTTTTGTTCCTGGTTTAGTGTTCCTTTATTTCTATATTTAAAGAATGGGGTGTTCTATGCTGTGTTACTGTTTCTCATTTTGTGTTCCTGGAATGTTCTGTTCTATGTATTTTTGTTCCTGGTTTAGTGTTCCTTTATTTCTATATTTAAAGAATGGGATGTTCTATGCTGTGTTACTGTTTCTCATTTTGTGTTCCTTTATTTCTGTCTTTAAAGAATAGGATGTTCTATGCTCTGTATTACAGTTCCTCGTTGTGTGTTCCTTTATTTCTAAATTTAAAGAATGGGATTTTCTATGCTTTGTATTATTGTTCCCCGTTTTGTGTTCTTTCATTTCTTTCTTTAAAGAATGTGATGTTCTATGCTCTGTATTACAGTTCTTCGTACTGTTTTCCTTTATTTCTATCTTTAAAGAATGGGTGTATGCTTTGTATTATTGTTCCTGGTTATTGTTCCTATATTTCTATCCTTAAAGAATAGGGTGCTCTATTCTTTGTATTATTGTTCCTCGTTTCGTGTTCCTTTATTGTTATCTTTAAAGAATGGGATGTTGTATGCTCTGTATTACTGTTCGTCGTTATGTGTTCCTTTATTTCTATATTTAAAGAATGGGATGTTCTATTCTTTGTATTACTGTAACTCGTTTTGTGTTCCTTTATTTCTTTCTTTCGTATTTTCATTCCTTTTACTGTACATCCTTTCATATTCTCTTTCTTCCACCATACTCTCCACCGCCTCCTAACAATTGATTCATAGTGTAACTGCGAGGTTTTCCTCCTGTTACACCTTTCAAACCTTTACTGTCAATTTCTATTTCAGCGCTGAACGACCTTACAGGTCCCAGTGCTTGGCCTTTGGCCTAAATTCTATATTCAGTTCAGTTCAGTTTTTTTTTTTTTTCAGGAATCTCTCTTACTTCTCTCCAGTCTCGTTTCTCCACTGTAATGGGGCAGACCATTCACTACGTGGGTAAAAGTTTTCACATTACTGTTCCATAAAGAAAAGGAAGATAATGAAACATCTCTCTTGCAGGGCATAAATATCAGTATTCAGGTAACATACTTTTATTGACCTGAATAAAGAATTTAGGCCAAAGGCTAAGCACTGGGACCAATGAGGTCATTCAGCGCTGAAACGGAAATTGACAATAGGAGGTTTGAAAGGTGTAACAGGAGGAAAACCTCGCAGTTGCGCTATGAATCAATTGTTAGGAGAGGATTGAGGAAAGTAAGATGGAAGAGAGAGAATAAGAAAGGACGTACAGTAAAAGGAACGAAAGGGATTGCAGCTATGGGCCGAAGGCACGCTGCAAAGGACCTTAAGTTATGCCTACAGTGCACCGCATGAGGTGCACTGACGGCACTGCAACCTTGCGGGGAATATACTTTTATTAGCCAAAATTTCTTTTCAGTGAATTTCTAGAACCAAAATGTTAAAATGGAGGGTAACCACAATACAGATCACAGCAAAATGTCTGTTACATCAATTACAAAGCTTTATAATATCACGTCTGGCAGTTTCCTCTGCAGTCAAGTGTTCCATCTTTAGTCTTGGGAAATTGGCAGTGTCTCCCCCAGTCCCACAAATCGCAAATCTTAATGGTCAGATTGTCCCAAGAAAACTGGGTTAAGCTCGAGCTGTTACCTCGCCCTTTGTGAATTCACATTGATTTTTGTTTCCTCCCAGTTTTCGAGGAGTCAAGGAGAGTCAACTCTGTAGAGACTCCGGGCTTGATACTCCCTATAAAGAATGTCTATGGTCGTTTTCAGTTTTTATTCCTGGTCGTATACTCATGAATGGAGCGATATTCTTTTACTGACAGAAGGGTTCATGTTATACTGAAAGATAAATGGACTGTTCTCTCTCTCTCTCTCTCTCTCTCTCTCTCTCTCTCTCTCTCTCTATCTCTCTCTCTCTCTCTCTCTCTCTCTCTCTCTCTCTCTCTCTCTCTCTCGTCAGGTATGAAAGAGCCAAGAAGCGACATTCTTTTTCTGATAGAAGGGTTCATGTTATACTGCAAGAGTAATGGACTATTCTCTCTCTCTCTCTCTCTTTCTCTCTCTCTCTCTCTCTCTCGTCAAGTATGCAAGCGCTAAGGAACGATAACTTGAGTCTTCAATCGGCAATATCCTCAGACGGAGCTGTGTTAGCCAAACTCTCATGGATAAGAAAACCTTTCCGTATTGCTTAGGAACTTCTAAGTAAAAATCAGACTTCTAAGAGAGCCCCTCAAAAATATCATCTTATCTAAAATCCTAATACAGTGGATGACGTATAGGGCATTCTAAGTTAGAGCGAGAATGACAAGAGAAGGAAACAGCTTTTACTGGACTTCTCTTAATTTCTATGCTGAAAAAGTTATAAGAAGAATGTGTGGTATATGTAATGTAAAGGAGAAGGCTAGAGAAGCTCGTCTGAGATACTATGGCCATGTAATAAGAAGAGAGGAGGTGGACCCAATCAAGAGAGCTAAGAACATGCCAGTGATGGGGAGGAGGAGTGCGGGGCGTCAGCGGATCAGATGGATGCATGTTGTGAGGAGGGATGTGAGTGAGGTGGGACCTGGGAGAGGAAGATGCAAGGAGTAGAAATAGATGGAGAAAGTTGACTCGAGCGGCCGACCCTGCTATACAGTGGAACTAGTACGGTTGAAAGAAGAAGAAGAATTTCTGTTCTGAAAAAAAATAATGTTAAACATCTCTTTTCTTGAGAGTATTTTTTGCCCTTGACTGATATTGGATTTAGGAATAAAAAACAAAAAGAGGAGATAGAAACTTTAGACAAGAAACAGAATCCCCCTCCTATTCCCCCTCCCCCTCTCTCCCTTAAGAATCCTCGAAGAATGTCCTCAACGTATTGTACAGAGCTCAGATAAAGGCTAACCGTTTATAGTAAAGATATTACTTGTTCCTTCAAACGTGATTTTTTAAAAATAAAAATTAATATCACAAGACACATGCTGTCATTGAAAGGAATCGCATCATGTGAAGAACACGAGTATCTGAAAAATTATACAAGTAAAAATAATAACGCTCATGATTGACAGAGAGAGAAAAGAGAGAGAGAGAGAGAGAGAGAGAGAGAGAGAGAGAGAGAGAGAAATTCTGTCACCCATGGCTCTACTGTGCTCTGTCTTCCACGAATCTTCACTCATCTCCAGATTTCCTTCTCAGAGTTCTCATTCAAGTAAATCTTATGTCTTCTAAATCTTCCTGTATCCAGAGGAGCCGATCTGTCATCACGAACAATTCTTCCTAGGGAGTATGCGAAGGACATTTCCAAGCCATCTGCAT
>NC_089783.1:35734124-35741624 GCF_040412425.1 Macrobrachium rosenbergii | reverse complement strand
CTTCTTCTTCTTCTTCTTCTTCTTCTTCTTCTTATATTTTCAGGTTTTTTGGTCATCAGTGAGAGGAATAATGGTTGGGTGGAATTTCCTATTTTTGTTGTATGCCAAGTATGTGTATGTATGTGTATCATACATTTATATGTATTTATGTGTAATATATATATATATATATATATATATATATATATATATATATATATATATATATATATATATATATATATATATATATATATATATATATATATATATATATATATATATATATATATATATATATATATATATATATATATATATATGAAGTGTTTTGATACATAAGACATGGAAGAAAAGCAAACATCACTTGCCACGTACAAAGGGTAGGGGACTTCGGATGAAACTTTTATCACGTCATTCTCACCTTAAAACCTTTCCATGACGGAACTCAGCCCAGTGCATTAGTTTGATAACTTCTGTAACATCAAACTCTGTTTCATGGTCATAGAGAAGCATTCATGTGTAACTCGGATTGCTGTGTGATGCGCGATAAAAAAATAAAAATAAATTTTAAAAAATGCTGTGATAAATCCTGAATGAATGCCTGTGATATGTTGTTTTTGTTTTTATTTGTCTGAAACATTTTTATAGTCTCTTGTGGACGCTGGTCGGCGGATGACCGGAATACAAATTAGACTTCTTTTTTAATTTTTTAACTTACGAACCGACTTAGTTTAGGGTTTTACAAAATACAATGGCGTAGTAAAGAATGCTAGTTTGTTTTGCAGTACCTGGGAATATGCTCAAACACACACACACATATATATATATATATATATATATATATATATATATATATATATATATATATATATATATATATATATATATGTGTGTGTGTGTGTGTGTGTGTGTGTGTGTGTGTGTGTGTGTGTATGCTGTATATATATCTATATTATATATGTATGTGTATGTATATATATATGTATATATATATATAATATATATATTTGACCACTTATAGGTTCACATTTAGTCTCAAGTATGTTTGACACTAAATACATACTTTTAGAGGAAATGTGAGCATTTCAGCAAGACAATAATAAATTCTCAGCAGTCTGAGGATATGAATGAAAATGGTAATAAAACACCTAGTAATGGTATGTCGACATCGTGTCACCAAAAATAATAACTAATGGCAGAGAAAATGTAACAGCGTGAAGAGTTATTCATAAAATTCCCTCAACAGCAGAAGAGTAGAAGATGAAATTTATACCATCACCCAAACGTTGGAACAAAATACAGTGGGAAAGAACTAGACACAGTTACAAGCAGTGGCAAGGAAAAACGAAACTCTTAACTTCTGATGAACTGTGACGGTAGCTGGAATCTTTAATCCAATACTGAAGAAGAAGTTATTCCAACCTCAAGCACAAGAAAAATCAAGGAAAGAATTTTTATGTGTCAGTGCAAAATGAAATCATATACGTTCTACGTCATCAACCTAATAAAAATGTCCAATCAGCATATAATTGAGATGAAACCATTAAAATCCACCACAGCTTCCAAAGTGGACGCCAGAAATTTTTCATAAAAATATTAAATGCACTTCCCAACATCAGTGAATAATCTACATACATAGTAATCACCAACTTTATTAATAATACCGGTCTAGATCAAAGCAGATTCATTCAAAAATAAAAAAGAATGCCAAAGTAATTCATTACCATAACTTGATAACGCTTTCCTAACTTTTCAAACCAATTATTATGCAGTGGAATTTAAATGGACTTCATACAAAAATCCATTTAGGCAAATTACAAGGGATGTATAATACGAGAATGTAACGCCAGGTATCTGCGTCTCCAGTCAACCCCGTAGGGGGTACTGTCGTCAGTGCACCTCATAGGGTGCACTGTAGGCGTTACTAAAGGTTCTTTGCAGCATCCCTTTAGTCAGTAGCTGCAACCTCTTTCATTCATTTTACTGTACCTCCATTCATGTTATCTTTCTTCTATTTTGCTATCCATCATATGTAACTATTTCAATGTGCAACTGCGAGGTTTTCCTCCTGTTATACCTTTCAAACCTACCATCTTTCAGTTTCCATTCCAGCGCACAATGACCTCAGAGGTCCCAGTGCCTGGCCTTTTGCCTAAACTCTAGATTCCATTTATATTAACCAGTCAATCTAAGCACCAAGGACGTCAATATACGTCTGTGATGAAATCAGATATAACAAAGCAGTAATTCAAAGTCCTACATTTCATTACTCTGCCATGAAATTAGGTGTTCCAAGTAACAGCCTTATAAGTATTTGTAACACATATATAAATCAAACCTGAACTATAGTATATCTGAATTACAAAATGTAGATACGCGGGGCTCTTTAGCAGGCTTTCAGTTTTCTGTAGAAACCGCATAATAGTAAGGTTCCTTAAAGATATCAAATAGAAAAAAGTACATGACACTTAATTAACAATGAGGGCCTTTTTCATGCCTATGAGCCAGAATATAGAGTTTGTAGGTTTAATATTTTATACGCACTTAAACTGAGAAGCACACATTCATTCATAAGAGCCAAAAGCATAAATTCTTCTCGTGAATACAACAATACATGCAGCTTGGGGAGGTGATAGAGTATCCAGATCATCCTTAAATAATCCTGTACAGGTAGAAAGTGGCGAACCTACTCTCTTTATCATGGTGACCTGTTAACTATGTGAAGTGCAATAAGGATTGGGGCGAGTGCCTCAACAGATAAACTATTTCGTCAAAGAGACATTGTTCTAAAACAATCTTCCACCATCATTCACAAATAGAACTCAAGACAATAAATGTAAACATAAAATTTTCTCCAGAAATAAAATTCCCCCCCCCACTTGGAATATTGTTTACTGTCTTTTCAAAAATTATGCATATACCCCTCAACATCATAACGAGAGAGAGAGAGAGAGGGGAATGTAAGTTACATGAGTTTTAGAAATAAAAAGTATTCAAATGAATTTTATTCATTCAAAGTATTTGACCAAATGTGAAAGCCAGTGAGAGGGAGAGAGGAATGTAAGATACATGAGTTTTAGAAATAAAATGTATTCAAATGAATTTTATTTATTCAAAGTATTTAACCAAGTGTGAAAGCCAGTGAGAGAGAGAGAGAGAGAGAGAGAGAGAGAGAGAGAGAGAGAGAGAGAGAGAATGTAAGTTGTAAGAGTTTTAGAAATAAAAAGTATTCAAATGAATTTTAATTATTCAAAGTATTTGACCAAATGTGAAAGCCAGAGAGAGAGAGAGAGAGAGAGAGAGAGAGAGAGAGAGAGAGAGAGAGAGAGAGGGATGTAAGTTATATGAGTTATAGAAATAAAAAGTATTCAAATCATTTAAAGTATTTGACCATATGTGAAAGCCAGTGAGAGAGAGAGAGAGAGAGAGCACAAGCTACACTTCAAATGATTAGACACGAGTTGGGTCTCATATTACTTTAAGAAAATTTGTGTAATTTGCAATATGTATTCTTAAACCAGGATAATAAAACTGTATTTAAGAGAGAGAGAGAGAGAGAGAGAGAGAGAGAGAGTTAAAGTCGTAAAACTACCAAAGAAGGCCCAGGAAAGAAGACTGTAGTGCTATGGCCATGTGATGAAAAGGGATGAGACATATGCAGGGAGGAGAGTGATGCAGATGGAGGTGCCTGGTGGGAGAGCAGGAGGAACACCAAAGCGAAGGTAGATGGATGTAGTTAGAGAAGATCTGAGAGACAAACAGTTGTCAGAGGACGATGTGTTTGACCGAGCCAGGTGGAGGAAAACTGTCAGAAACATCGACCCCTCATACAAGTGGGAAAATATGCAGAGAAAGAAGAGGAAGAAGAAGAAGGAGAGAGAGAGCGATTTTTTAACAGTATAAAAACTGAATTCAATTGTTCTTCCATGAAACAGAGCTGAACCAATATTCTGTCGCAATCCTTCGACTGTTGTATTTCAGATTAAACATAATTCAAAGTCCAGGTATCCCATTCATATTGGAAAAATCCTCGCAACACTGACAGAGGATTACCAACAGAGATCAGATGGAATCAGAATTAAAATTTATCCGAAGGTACAGGAATGACCTGAGCGAATTATGTGCTGGATTTATTTTGTAAAGGACGTGTATGATTTATACACAAAGCCATTGAATTAAGAACATAATACTTACATGTATACATTGTGAAGCCTCGTGCACAAACTGGATGATCAGTAGTTGGTTTCAATGACTAAAATCGTGGATGATCAAGTGGTATAAATTTTTTATTTGTAAATATTGTCTAATTTTTTAAATAATTAGATGATCCAGAATTTTTATTTCGAATTACAAGTCTTTTTGCTACCTTAAACTTTGCATTGAGAGAGAGAGAGAGATGAATGTAAGTTATATGAGTTTTAGAAATAAAAAGTATTCAAATTAATTTTAATTATTCAAAGTATTTGACCAAATGGGAAAGCCAATAAGAGAGAGAGAGCGAGAGACGATCCAGAATTTTTATTTCGGATTACAGGTCTTTTTGCTACCTTAAACTTTGTATTGAGAGAGAGAAAGAGAGAGAGAGAAGGCAATTCAATTATCTTCCAATAACGTAATCAGGAATAAGTGGGAAGCGTCTTGGAGCCAAGCGAGTTTGCTTCGCCGAAGACTGTGGCCAACCCCGAGACGCGTATTGAATATCGTTAATGGGTAAATGATAGCTTCGAACTACACTCCCGCTACTGCCAGTATCACAAACGGTGTCGTTAACGAACTTAGATGATGTAGTTTTCGTGCGGCTGCTGGATCCGGCGAAGACAGTCTCTAGTAGAGGAACAAGGGCAGAGAATTGAAGGAATGTGTTTAATAGAAGGGGTTTTGATATTAGCAGCTGTTCTGTTTTCATTTCTGCATCTTGCGTGCAAGATTTTATTTGTATACCAATTTAAATACCCATGCAGAGATCTGCTTGTGGACGGTGTGAAACTTTCTGTAATTTCCTCCTAGAAGAAGTCGTTACTAAATGAGAGAGAGAGAGAGAGAGAGAGAGAGAGAGAGAGAGAGAGAGAGAGAGAGAATTAACCTTATATACCAGTTTAAATGCCCATACAAAGATCATTTGTTTGTGGAGAATATGAAACCTTCCGTAATTTAAACTTAGAAGTCGTTTCTAGGTGAGAGAGAGAGAGAGAGAGAGAGAGAGAGAGAGAGAGAGAGAGAGGGTGCGTGCTTATTCCAAAACGCGAGTTTCATTGAAAAATGTATTAAGTTTTCATTGACTTAAAGTTTCCACCACTCTTTGGGAATACTTTCCATAAGCATCCAAAGAACAAGGACAACTAAAAGTTTCAGAATGCCAATATATAAAAGTTTTCCTCTGACCCAAAAGAAGCAAAAATAAAAAAGAGATAGAGAAGAATGCCGCCTCACTTAAATTCTCTTCAAGGTAAAAGTTTTCCATGGAACCCAAAAACTTGAACTGCAAGCACTTTACGTGGATTTCTTCCGTGGTTCACGGTGGGTCAATATCCGTTGCGCTTTGTATCTCAGTGGGAAAGGGTGGAAGGGGTTTATCCCTCCCTTTTCCAGGTACGACGAATCTCAAAAGCTTGACTCATCCCTGGGGAAGGGATAGCGTCATCACTGCACCTCAGGCGGTCCGCTGTAGGCAGTAATAAAGGTTATCTGCAGCGTCCCTTCGACCCCTAGCTGCACCCACTCTACAACCTCTTACTTTACTTCCGTTTCCCCACTTCTATCTTCCTTCTTGCTGCCCATCCACTCTATCTCCCTTTATTCAATGTAAGCACTGATTGGATGAATGCCCCGGTGGTTGTATTTATAGTCAAATTTTCAAGAATGAAATGAAATGCATATATCAAGGTCATATGTCAGTGGTGCCTCTGGAGGTCAAAGTAAGGAAATGACCTTCGTCGGCCTCATTGACAACAGAAATACAAAGAAGGTATTGCGTAAGTCATTTTCCGTGCGTTTCTCGAAAGAAATCCTATAACTAATTTCGTGCCGGAACGACTTGTTCATGGTTAGTTGTTTGTGTGCTAGATGTTTACACCCGTTACTTTCTTTTCATTTGTAAACAGTTTTCTTTGTAAATTTTCAGTAAGTGAAATTAATAACTGTAAAAAAAGATTGAAAACGTATAATTAATTTGACAGGAGTTATCAGGTAGGTTTTTGCATAATGGAAGGGAAATTTATTGACCTGCGTTAATATTTAGACATTTATGATTCATAGGGTAGAGAGAGAGAGAGAGAGAGAGAGAGAGAGAGAGAGAGAGAGAGAGAGAGAGAGAGAGAGATTTGTCTCTGCGGGCTGCCATCAAAGATAGAGAGGGTTACAATGTGGAAAGTTTCAAATTTGCTGACACCGTGACTTATACGGGATGGCCGGGGGGTGGGTGTATAAGGCCATTTGAGAGACGACGGAATTCTCGCCTTGGGGAGAGAGAGAGAGAGAGAGAGAGAGAGAGAGTGTGTCACTGGTCAAACAAATTTTCTTATACTCATTCTAGTCGGGATGGAAACAAAAGCAAGGCCATTCTAACATGAGAATATTACAGTCTATAATAACAACGCACTGAACTAAATGGTAAGTGAAAATACGATTCGATTTTTATTAATAATAATTCATAAAGAAATATGAAAAACGTATCATCACTGTATCATTACTTGATTAGGAGTATTATTTTTCATCTCACTCTTTTTAAGAATTCTGGAGATTTATTTGTAAACTGAACAAATAACAGTAAAGGATATCATACCAATAAAATTAATTATTTTTTTGTTAATTCATAAAGAAATGTGAAAAAAGTATCAATACTGTATTATTAGTTTGATTAGGAATATTTTTCATTTCGCTCTTTTTAAGAATCCAGGAAATTTAGTGACGACGTAATTAACTGATAATGAAGAATATCATACTACCTAGGCGAAGAATTATGGACCATAATTTGAGAATTGAACTTGTTTATTGCACAATGTTCCGGTTAACACAGTGTCAATATATGCCTCGGAAAGCAAATGAAACTTGATAATAAAAGCAGGAACTTGCTGACCATAACTGACTTAACGTTAAAGAGGTTTGTGACTGGTTTTTAGCAAGGTCCTAGGCTTCGTTTTGGAATCTAGGGAATATAAGGTAATGTTGATCATTACTTGAAATGCACTTCTGAACCATATATTTTCGGGAATATAGCAACACTTAGAAATCTACTTATTCAGTTACTAATGAATAATACATGCACTTGTGAACCATGTATTCTTGAGAATATATGGTGATGCTGATGATTACTTCTCAGCAATACCTATAGACCTATTTATTTGTTTGCTACTGAATGTGAAATATTCTTCTGAACCATATATTCTTGAGAATATATGATGATGCTGATGAATACTTCTCAGCAATACTTAGAAACCTATTTATTCAATTACTAGTGAATAATACATGCACTTTAGAACCATGTATTCTTGAGAATATATGGTGATGCTGATGATTACT
>NC_089783.1:35724124-35729124 GCF_040412425.1 Macrobrachium rosenbergii | reverse complement strand
TTGCACTATCATCACCCTCAACATCATAATCATCACCATGTTTTGGTTACCATTTCAGTGACTATTTATGAAATGATTCCCGTCAATATTTTGCCTTCGAGAATCGTCCATGAATCCACAAGGGAAAATGTAACACTCACATCATCTCATTACTTAGCCTCATCAAAGTCGACCTCATTAACATGGCTGCCTCTTATCACAAACGGTTACAGCCTCCGTCTACATCACTGTCAATGTTGCCATTATTATGCCTGACAGAAATAGGCAGTTATCCAAACGACCTGTTCCTGCCTATGTGCTTGCTCGTGCACTTGCCCAAGTGCGTCCCCTTATTAGGCTCTGAAGGGCGATGACTATCAGAATCGTGTACGTGTTCATTGTTATTTTGACGAAAACACGAAAAAACAATAAAATTTTTTTCATGGATAAAAGAAAAAAGAAAAAACTTTTTGCGAAGACTAATAAGAAAAGCAGTTATTCAAACCTGGCACAGGACTTATAATAGGTCAAAAGTGCATTCCGTTATTAAACTCCGACGGGCAACGGCTATCGAAAACTTCCGCGTGCTAATTTTTGTTTACACCAAAACACACACACTCACACACAACGCTAAAAGTTTTATCTTTGATGACAGAAACAAAACAAAAGAAAAAATTTTTTTTTTGGAAACTTATGAGAGAAGCAGTTATTCAAACCTGTCAGTATAACAAAGGAATAATAGCAGGTCAAAGTGACTGTAGTTTTATCGATTCCCAGAAACCCACTTTTATTCCTGTTTCAACTTCGAAGATTTTCTGTATTAATTAATAAAATAATAAAAAAAAACATTCACTCCTCGTTTGTGAAATGGGTTCGAACTTTTTCTGTGTATTGTTCGTTAACAGAGAGAATTATAATAGGTTTTCCATATTTTTTTCCAGGTTCACATAAGATTATCATGCTAGCAGCAGAATGTGCAGTTCGATAACCCCATTGAACCCTCAGATATGTATTTTCCCCAATTGATTTTTATGTAGGTTGGATAAGCTTGGCCAAAACTTTAGCGGTGTTAAATAAGAAGACACTTATACAGTCGCTGAAATCATTTGTATAACCTTTTAATTACTGTACCCCGTAGGGGGGGGGGGCTAGTGCTGTCAGTGCACCTCACGAGGTGCACTGTAGGTTTTACTAAAGGTTCTTGCAGCGTCCCTTTCATTTCTTTTACTGTACCTCCATTCATATTATCTTTCTTCCATCTTGCTATCCACCCTCTCCTAACGATTTATTTCATAGTGCAACTACGAGGTTTTCCTCCTGTTACACCTTTCAAACCTACCTACTCTCAATTTCCTTGCCAGCGCTGAATGACCCCATAGGTCCCAGTGCTTGGCCTTTGGCCTAAACTCTATATCTCATTCCATTCCATTTAATTATTGTGAAGCTGGAGAAATTTAGAGCATAATTGCTTCACGAGACTTCATAAAGTTTCAGATTTATTTTTTAGATAAAATCTTAAAATAGGCTTTACGACTGCAGAATGCTATATGATTACAATAAAATGGCATAATATAAACAAGGTCTTCATTTTTTCACTTTGCAACTTGCTGAAGAGTCATCCCTAACAAGTAAAAAATGCGCCGAAGAGCAATCGAGTTTTTTGTACATCATATAATCAAGGCCACCGAAAACAGATCTATCTTTCGGTGGTCTCTGTATAATGCTGTATGAGCCACAACCCTTTAAAATTAAACAACGGCCCGGTGGTGGCCTATCTTATATCGTTGCCAGAAGCACGACCCTGGCTAACTTTAAACTCAAATAAAATAAAAACTACAGAGGCTAGAGGGCTGCAATTTGGTATGTTTGATGATTGGAGGGTGGATGTTCAGTATAGCAATTTGTAGCCCTCTAGTCTCAGTAGTTTTTAAGACCTGAGGGCCGACAGAATAAAGTGCGGGCGGACAGACAAAACCGACACAATAGCTTTCTTTTACAGAAAACTGAAAATTTCTCTGATCGGTTATTACTTCCGAGTTAGTGTTACAGGGTTTTCAAAAGATGATACAAAATATTTATAATGTAAGCTGTTAGTTTACTCCATAAATAATCAAACGAAAAATTCTTGCATGTTGTTATTGATGAATACAACATAAATACGCATTCAACATTTACTCTAGATATATTTGTATCTTTCTTTTTACAACTAATCCTTATTAGCATTGATTTTTTTCTGTATATAAAATAATCCCTATTCATTTAAATGACACTTTTCTTTAAGGGAATTTTTAAAACTCATTTTATGGCCGAGAGATTCAGTCACCGATGCGGAATATTATATGTAAATTCTTGTAAATTTCCCAGAATTGATGAAAGTCATTTCATCAGATTAAATGCACATGAACAAAACTCAGCTGAATTAAAAAAAACAGCTTTTCAAATGAAGACAAGTTATGCAAATAAAACTAAAATAGGATACCAGATCAAAGAAAAACATGTTAAAATTATTTCATCAAATTAATTGTATCTGAAGGGACTTCTGCTGAATTGAAAATTAGCTTTTCAAATGAAGACAAGTTATGTAAATAAAACTAAAATAGGATACAAGATCAAAGAAATGCATATTAAAACTATTTCATCAAATGCATATGAATGAAAGCCTGCTGCAGTGAAATTTAGCTTTTCAGAACAAAAATAAAATAGGATGCAAGTTCAGTGGAAGACATTAAATCAATTTTATTTATCGAGTTAAATGTATTTGAACGAAACTCTGCTGCACTGAAAATTAGCTTTTCATATGAATATAAGTTATACAAATAAAACTAAAATAGGATACAAATTCAGTGCAAGACATTAAAATCATTTTATCAGATTAAATGCATTTGAACGAAACTGCTAAATTGAAAATTAACCTTTGAAATGATTATCAAATATACATGCATGTGAACTGAAGTCTGCTGAATTGAAAATTAACTTTGGAAATGATTATCAAATATACATGCATGTAAACTAAGGTCTGCTGAATTGAAAATTAACTGTGGAAATGATTACCAAATATACATGCATGTGAACTAAGGTTTGCTGAATTGAATATTAACTTTTAAAATGATTATCAAATATACATGCATGTGAACTAAGGTGTGCTGAATTGAAAATATACTTTTGAAATGATTACCAAATATGCATGCATGTGAACTAAGGTCTGCTGAATTGAAAGTTAACTTTTGAAATGATTATCAAATATACTTGCATGTGAAACTAAAGTCTGCTGAATTGAATATTAACTTTGGAAATGATTACCAAATATACATGCATGTGAACTGAGGTCTGCTGAATTGAAAATATACTTTTGAAATGGTTACCAAATATGCATGCATGTGAACGAAGGTCTGCTGAACTGAAAATTGACTTTTGAAATGATTACCAAATATACTTGCATGTGAACCAAGGTCTTGCTGAATTGAACATTAACTTTGGAAACGATTATCAAATGCACATGCATGTGAACGAAGGTCTGTTGAATTGAAAATTAACTCTCCAAACGAGTACAAGTTACAAAAACCAGACTAAGACAGGACGCGAGATCAAAGCCAAACTCGCAGCCGAAAAATTGAGATTTAGGCGACGACAAGGAGGGAAAAAGTTAGAGAGTAAGCGACACAAATGTGGCCCTATTTGCCATTGTATAACAAAAGCCGGAAGAAACACTTTGGAGGACTTTTATTGTTATCGCCCTCGATTTGTCTCTGTTTACCAGTACCAGAGATTTCGGGGGCTTCAGGGGCCTGGGGAAAGGCTCCTTTGTATCTTTGTTCCGGCAAGGAGTTGAGAGATTGGCTCTGTGTAGGTGTTTTTATTTTCTCTCGTTATATATGTGTGTTATTTTTAATGGTAATAATACACAGGATTATTCTGTAAAGATTGTTGAAATTACTTTTTTTTCTGTATTCGAGAAAATGCTAAAGATAACATCAATTTTCGTAAAGGAGTTGTAAGGTTTTGTGAAGGTTTAATGGGCATAATTAGAACCATTGTTTGGAAATTGCATATGTTAAGCGTATATATATATATATATATATATATATATATATATATATATATATATATATATATATATATATATATATATATATGTGTGTGTGTGTGTGTGTGTGTGTGTGTGTGTGTGTGTGTGTTTGCGTGTGTGCGCGTGCGTGCGCCCATGCTCGTAAGGTGTGTGTTTGAGTGTTTGTTCATAAGAATCAGCAGCCCAACGTCCTGCCAGCTATCTTTATAGAAATCGAAATAGAAGGATCATATCCTTTGAATCCTCTCTACTTTATATAAAACCCTTAAGGATATCCTAAAGCCTGTTATCCTCAACATTGGCTTTTTTATTCGAGGGATATAAACGAGATCCTGGATATCCTTGTCTTTTGGGGAAAGATCTTTGTCCCAAAAAATATGAATATATTATCAGTTTTTTTTTTTCTTTTTTCTAGACCTGAGATTTTGAAATTATGTGCATGTTCCGGAATGTTGTTGAAAAGTTGTGGCAACTATTACAAATTAATCTCCATTCTTCCTGTGCTAAAGAATTATCTTTAAGGCTTGATAAAGGTAATTCGGGTATAAAAATGCGTGCATTTTAATAGTAAGGATATTTTAGGATAAAGTTAGATACTCGTAATGGCCGTATGAATCTAGGTAGTCACATTCAAGAAAACTTTACATTGGACTTCAGGCGTTCAGCATTTGAAGGGCCTCTCTCCCCAACTTTTGAAAATGGTGTTTTTCGCCTGATCAGCTTTAAAATAATCCCCCTTTTTTCACAAAATAATGTTGGGTTGAACTATAATTTTTTCTATGCGTACTATTCTATTCGTGATTGCAAATACTTCATGTCATACAAAATTCCACTTGGTGGTGAGAGGCCCTTCTAATGCTGAATGCCTCCATCCAGAATAATGCAGATTTATTTAAATACTGCACATGACATAGTTAACTATAAAGCTTAATATATAAACTCTGTAGCTTAGTCG
>NC_089783.1:35696624-35716624 GCF_040412425.1 Macrobrachium rosenbergii | reverse complement strand
GATTTTGCATAAAAGTGGAAATAAAATAAGCATTAAGGAAGGCCTCAATCAGAGTGTTTTATGGCCTGGACCAAGAGGGCAGGATTGTGGGATGAGAGGCTGGTGACGAGATGGTGTAGAAGATGATGATGCAGAAAGGGCTATTGTCGATTTAGTGGAAAAGAAATGGGAAATTTGAGTCCGTAGCCATTGCAAGGCACGCTGGTCTCTGTTCGCAAAATAGAGCTGAGTAATACAGTGTTTGTACCAAGCGTTCGACGAGATGCTGGTGGAGTCTTGTTTAGGTGTTCGAACCGGGTAATGTGGACATGAACTGCGCATTGGACTCGTCTGTAATCCAGTTGTTAATGTAAGACTATGAAAAAGGTAGTTGTGGTATTTTCTTGAGTCACCCCCGATTGGAGAATATGGTTTAATTTTATAGATCAGTAGATATATGAATATGGTTTAATTTTAAATATCAGTAGATTATATATATTATATATATAATGTATATGTATATATATACATACATATATATACATAATTATACACACACACACACACACATATATATATATTATATATCGGTGCACTGTAGGCATTACTTAAGGTTCTTTGCAACGTCCTTTCGGCCCCTAGCTGCAACCCCTTTCATTCCTTTTAATTTACCTCCTTTCATATTCTTTCATCCATCTTACTTTCCACCCTCTTCTAACAATTGTTTCATGGTGCAACTGCGAGGTTTTCCTCCTGTTACACCTTTGTAATCTTTTACTCTAATTTTCCCTTTCCGCGCTGAAGGACCTCGTAGGTCCCAGCGCTTGGCCTTCGTGCTAAATTACATATATTCTGTATATGTATATACATGTATGTATGTATGTATATGTATATATATATATATATATATATATATATATATATATATATATATATATATATATATATATATATATACACACACACACACACACACACACACACGCTTTTGAGCATTATGCATGTGTATACATATGATTTTCCAGCGGTTACCCTCTTTTATGGAATTTCAATCCCTTATCTCTTTCTCCGTCCCCTGAGGACTATAGAAGCCTAACACGTTAGTTGAAGGCCTACAATATTTTCCGGAGCAATTCATATCTTTCCAACGCGGTTGTGAGTTAATTTTATGGGCATATCAATCCGTAGAACGAGAGAAAATTGTGATTTTTTTTCTGTATTCCCAACTAGCTGAGCATTTATTATAATCTTTGTGTCATTTCTTTCTATACACAGTTTTTAGTTATTGTTTGTCTTATATCATTTCGTTATATATATATATATATATATATATATATATATATATATATATATATATATATATATATATATATGTGTGTATGTATATATGTTATATATTATATATATATAGTATACTATTTTCTTAGATATTTTAAGCCATATCGCAAAATTTCCAATGTTTAGAATTAGAAAATTGCTCTTCCTTTTCGGTACCATAATAAGGTTAAAATGGTATAATCCGATATTTGAGAAAATTCCACTGATTGTAAGATAACATCATCATTTTCATTTTTAGTTTTCCATAAAAGAAAACTATTATGCCGGCTTTTTCTGTCCGTCCGCACTTTTCTCTGTCCGCTCTTTCCTCTGTCCGCCTTCAAATCTTAAAAAAATGCTTTGGCTAGAGGGCTGCAAATTGGTATGTTCATCATCCACCTTCCAATCACTAAACATGCCAAATTGCAGCCTTCGTGCCTCAGTAGTTTTTATTTTATTTAAGGTTAAAGCTAGCCATAATCGTGCTTCTGGCAACAGTATAGGATATGCCACCACCGGACCGTGGTTAAAGTTTCATTGGGCGCGGCTCATACAGTATTATACCGAGACCACCGAAACATAGATCTATTTTAGGTGGCCTTGATTATTCGCTGTAGCTGCTGTACAGAAAACTCGATTGCGCCGAAGAAACTTCGGCGCATTTTTTACTTGTTTGTTTTTTGCCATCACTTGTGAAAATTGCTTGACTTACCAGTATTTCTGAGTCACACGGTAAGCACTATTCGTTGTAGTCTAATTGCATTCGTAAACAGATAAACAACAATTCCGTCTTGCAATTCTGGCTTTTTCTGTATCATAGCATTTAATCCAATACCTCTTTATTGCTTCGTGTTCGGCCATCACTTGCGAAAGGCTCATATAGCCATTTATCTGAGCCCAACGTAAGCACTTTTTTTGTAATTTTATTTTATTCGTAAAAAGTACAAAATAGGTCATTTTTACAATTCTGGCTTTTTCTGAATCATAGCAGTTAATCCAATACTACAATATTTCTTCGCCTTCGGCCATCACTTGTGAAAAAGGTTCATATTAGCTATATTTCTGAGTCCCACGTAACAGTTTCAAGGTTCATTTCTACCATTTATATAGCCTTTCATCATTGGCACTCTTGGTAGTATTCCATGTGTCATTTAATTTCATTCGTAAGTACATACACAAAATCTACCTTATAATTCTGTCTTCATCTCAGTCACGACGTTCGGGCCAATATATTTCTTAATGCTAGTGTTCGGTCAAGAGTTAAAGTCCCACTATAAGGGAAAACCCCCCAGATAATTTATGACCAGAAATAATGCGAAAACACTTTTACTGTTTGTAGGAGATGAATGATAGCCGGCTTGGGACTCTTCATCATCGTGGATTGCCGGGGGAAAGTGAGTATGGCAGACAGGAACGCGGGAGTTATATCGATAACACGTCAAGTGGGCTTTTTTAGTTTTCTGTAAAATAAAACTGTTGTGCCGGCTTTGTCTGTCCGTCGGCACTTTATTCTCTCCGCACTTTTTTCTGTCCGCCCTCAGATCTTAAAAACTACTGAGGCTAGAGGGCTGCAAATTAGTATGTTGATCATCCACCCTCCAATTGTCAAACATACCAAATTGCAGACCTCTAGCCTCAGTAGTTTTTATTTCATTCAAGGTTAAATTTAGCCATAATTGTGCATCTGGCAACGATATTTGATAGGCCACCAGACGGGCGTGGTTGAAGTTTCATAGGCCGCGGCTCATACAGCATTATACCGAGAGCACCGAAAGATAAGATCTATTTTCGGAGGCCTTGATTATAAGCTGTAGAGGCTATACAGAAATCGATTGAGCCGAAGAAACTTTGGAGCATTTTTTACTTTTTTTTTTTATTCCGCGGTTTTCACAGGAGAGGGAAGTTGGTGTTCACTACATTAGCGATACAGTAATGAGAATTATAGAACGAAGTGGCAGTAGAGTATAGAAGAATTCATTGAATTTAGAGAAGTTTTCCATCTTTTTTGTATTCCACAGGTTTCATAGGATAGGAAAGTTGGTGTTCACTACGTTAACGTTACGTTAATGAGAATTATAGAAGGACGTGACAATAGAATATAGAAGAATTAATTGGATTTAGTAAAGTTTTTAATCTTATTCTACAGGCTCCACAGGAGAGCAACGTTGGTGCTCATTCCTTTAACAATACAGTAATGAGAATTATAGAAGAGAGTGGCAGTAGAACATAGAAGAATTAATTGAATTTAGAGACTTTATCATTTTTTCAATTGCCTAACTTCTGCGGAAGAGGAAATTTGTTTTTGTAGTGGAGTAACTTTGTTCTTCATTCCGTTAACATTACTGTCATGAGAATTATGGAGTGGAGTGACAACAGAGCATAGAAGAATTAATTGAATTTAGAGAAGTTTTTTTGAATAGCTTAACTTTTACGGAAGAGGAAAGTTGTTCACGCGTTTAACGTTACAGTAATGAGAACTGTAGAAAGGAGTGGCAATAGAATATAGAAGAATTATTTTAATTCAGAGTTTCCATTTTTTTTAATTCCTTAAGTTTCATGGAAGAGTAAAGTTGTTGTCCAAACGTTTAACATTACAGTAATGAGAATTATAGAATGGAGTGGCAGTAGAATATAGAAGAATTAATTGAATTTAGAGAAGTTTTTACTTTTTTTCAATAGCTTGGCTTTCATGGAAGAATAAAGTTGTTCACTACGTTGAACATTAAAGTAATGAGAATTCTAGAGTGAAGTGACAGACTAAAATGAAAAACTAAATTTAATTGATTCTTCTATATTCGACTGCCATTCCCTTCTATAATTCTCATTAACGCAACGTTAACGTGGTGAACAACAACTTTCCTTTCCTATGAAAATTGTGGAATAAAAAGATGTGGTCTAGGGAAGGTGCGTCGGCGACGCTTCCGGAATTGGGCTTGGCGCTGCCAGACACACGTTCATGGCTAACCTTAACCTTAAATAAAATAAAAAATACTAAGGCTAGAGGGCTGCAATTTGGTATGTCTGATGACTGGAGGGTGGATGATCAACGTACCAATTTGCAGCCCTCTAGCCTCAGTAGTTTTTCAGATCTGAGGGCGGACGGACAGACAAAACCATCTCAATAGTTTTCTTTTACAGAAAACTAACAAGGACATATACATACTACTTCAATTACTGACATTCATCTAAAGGATTTTCACTCCAGGAGACTGAATTTTAAACAATGACAATCCGAGCGACTTTGTTCCTTGATAATACAAAGCTAAATACAAACAAAGCAATTTCCCCCCATTGTTCTGCTCAAACTGCAATCGCTGTAAATGTTTGCTTCTTCTTGGAGATCTAATAAGTGCTGTCATTCCAGGAACACGATCAAAGATTTAATCGCCTCACGACAATGAGAGAGAGAGAGAGAGAGAGAGAGAGAGAGAGAGAGAGAGAGAGGAGCTTCATTGATCTCAATGGGTATAGCAAGAAAGGAATAACATCTTTTAATTGGAATGTATGTACAATAGCAATTGTTTAAGCTGATCCAAACACATTCATACTCGTTTTCTGGCAAGATTACATCAGATGTCGTTTCCAATAGCCAAACGAGCAAAGGCAAATACCCTCACCTTTCAAGGGGACTGAGAGATAAAGTACAAAGGCCAAGAACATGGGCATATTTCCATCAAGAATGAGAAAAAGGGAAAGAGATAGAGATGGGAAGGGACTTTCAAAAGGCGTCGAAGGAGGGCAAAGGCTTAAAGGGATCTACGATTGAAACCGTGACATCAAAGGTACCAACACATAACTTGATTTTGCTATTCTTAGGAACAAAGTTTGTCCTCAGAATGGGACATCTCTACTTTCTCCACGCGATAAAATTATTTTTTTATATCTTTATAACAGTTCTGTCATAACAATCATTTTTTTATAGAATAAAGTCTTATGAGCTTATGATTCCTCTTTGCAACACATAACTTAATTATGTTTTTTTCATGAACCAATTTTGTTCTCAGAGTGGGATATCTCTACGCGATAAAAAAATATTTTTGAAATCTTTATAATAGGTCTGTCAAAACAATCAAGTTGTTTTCCATAGAAGCATTTCTTATAAGCTAATGGTTCCTGTGTACAACATATCACTTAATTTTGTTATGCTAAGGAACAAATTTTGTTCTCAGAATGGGATTTCTCTGCGTGATAAAAATATTTATGAAATATTTATAACACTTTTGTCATAACAATAAAATCGTTTTTCATAGAATAAAGTCTTATAAACTAAAGATTACAATGTACAACATATCATTTACTTTTGTTATTCTTAGGACCAAATTTGGTTTTCAGAATGGGATATCTCTAAGTAATAAAAATAATTTTGAAATCTTATAATACGGCTCTTTTAACAGTCAAATTGTTTTCCACAAAAGTAAGTCTTATAAGTTAATGATTCCTATGTACAACAGTTAGTTGCTCGTTTTGTATGTTTTTCCTTTGTTCTTTACAAAGTGAATTATAATACGTTTTTCTTTCCCTCACTTTTTGTTTGAGTTCTCGATATTCGTACTGTGAGGTTTCATAGCATTTGCTACACAGAAAAAGCTTTGAAAACAGTCATTCATTAAAGCAGTGAGACAAAGACCTACATTGTTCACAGAGGATAAATACCACTAACCAAAAAACCACACACATTTCCTGACCGACAATTTCAGAAATTTTCTGTGTGCTGAATCTTTGTAGACGGTACATAACAAAGGTGGGTGTAGAAAATAATGCAAGATATGTTGAAGAATACACTAGAATGGGTTAACACCTGCTACGTCAATTTCTGTGCTTTATATTTAGCAGAAGGAGCATTACAAAGGTGGTTTTAGAATATAATGAAAGAGATGCTTAATACACTAGAATGGGTGATTGCCAGTTACATCAATTTTTGTGCTTTATTTTTTCACATCTAGAATTGAATTGAATATAGAATTTAGGCCAGAGGCCAAGCACTGGAACCGATGAGGTCATTCAGCGATGAAACGAAAACTGACAGGAGAAGGTTTGAAAGGTGTAACAGGAGGAAAACTTCACAGTTGCACTACGAATTAATTGTTAGGAGAGGGTGGAAAGTAAGATGAAAGAAAGGGAGGATGAAAGGAGGTACAGTAAAAGGAACGAAAGGGTTTCAGCTAGGGGCCGAAGCGGCGCTGCAAAGAACCTTAAGTAATGCATTCGGTGCACCGCATGAGGTTCACTGACGGCACTAACCCCCCTCCCCCCAGGGGGGTGGTGTGGTTTCTTCTGTATCCAAGCCTTCAGTCTTAGGTTTTAGCGAACTGCGAGTAGATCTGAGTGGCTCTCAGTCCCACAAGTAAGGCAAAACTCGTTTTTGCTCAGCAGTTACCTCGTCTTTCGGCAGATCACATTGATTTCGTGTTGGCCCCAATTTCCAAAAAGGAGGGAGGATGAAAAAAGATTCGGTGTGTCAGTATCTCCGCTCTCGTGTTTCCCTCGTTGTCACCTTGTCGTGAAGGCTGCTACATCCTCTGTCTAACTGGGAAATTCCTGTTATGCTATAGAGATAAAAAAAAAAAGTATAGTGGCTTCTCTCTCTCTCTCTCTCTCTCTCTCTCTCTCTCTCTCTCTCTCTCTCTCTCTCTCTCTCTCTCTATATATATATATATATATATATATATATATATATATATATATATATATATATATATATATATATATACTTATATCTTTTATACAATAAACAAAAGTAATTTGATGAAAGTTGCAATCCTTAATATTTTCGAATTAGACAAGCAGAAATCTTAAAACGCCTTAAAAAAATCTATACTAATGTAATAACATAACCGTAATCATTAGTATCAAAATACAGCAACAGGAATCTTTCAGATTCAACTCAGAACCTCCAGCGACGTTCTCAGGCGAAGCCGCGACATCTAAAGCTTTGAAAAAAGAAAGAATCCCGTCCCCTTAGTATTTGGGAATTTCCCAAGAAAAATCTGAATTCTTCAGGGGACGTTTAGACAGTAGCTCGGCGGAAATTCTATTATCGTGAATGGGGCTGAGGACTATCTAGATTTGAACGAGGAACGACAGGAGAAGGGGAAAACTTTTATCAATAGAAGTCCCCTTCAGGTCTCCAACACCGAAGCATTCTGAGGAATAAAATTGAAACTTGCGTATAGTTGAGAGTGATTCTGTTCTTATTTGATAAACAACTTTAGAAAATAAATAAAGAGGTTGCATCGTAGAGAATGTGACTTAAGATAATTAGCACAAAAGTTGCACCAGAGACAAATTTACAACTTGAGAAAATAAATAAAAGAGGTTGCATTATAGACAGTTTGTCTTAAGTCAGTTACACAAATTACACCAGAGACAAACTCTTCATTAAGAGTAATCGTAGACTTTCAACAGCTTCCTCTACTGTGCATAGAAGGAATAATAAAATTCGTAAATACTTCTTAAGGCACAAGGCGAACAATCATAGCACCTTCAAATGCACGAAATTGTCAAAATAGCATTCAGTGTCCCATAACATACTGCCCCGTAGGGGGATGGTGCCGTCAGTGCACCTCACACGGTGCACTGTTGGCATTACTTAAGGTTCTTTGCAGCGTGCCTTCGGCCCCTAGCTGCAAACCCTTTTTCATTCCTTTTATTGTACCTCGATTCATATTCTCTCTTCCATCGCGCTGTCCATCCTCTCCTAACACTTGTTTCTTGGTGCAACTGCCAGGTTTTCCTCCTGTTACACCTTTCAATCCCTTCTACTCTCATTTTCCCTTTCAGTGCTGAATGACCTGATAGGTCGCAGCCCTTGGTCGTCGGCCTAAGTTCTATATTCCATTCCATTCCATAACATTTGTGATGATAAGAAATTCACCGTGGAAAGATCATGAGTTCTTGCGGAGCTAATGCGTTGGAGACACTGCGATAAACACACAATCCAGCGAGAGAGGGAGAGAGAGAGAGAGAAGGGCATAACATAGTTACCTCCAAGCAAACCCTTTCTCTCTCTCTCTCTCTCTCTCTCTCTCTCTCTCTCTCTCTCTCTCTCTCTCTCTCATTTATATAATTGAAGAAGAGAGAGAGAGAGGTTGTGCTTGGAGGTAAATATGTTACCAGCAATCAATGCCCGCGTCTCTCTCTCTCTCTCTCTCTCTCTCTCTCTCTCTCTCTCTCTCTCTCTCATAAAACTGAGAGAGAGAAGTGCCCGCATTAATTGTTGGTAACATATTTACCTCCAAGGAAAGCCTCTCTCTCTCTCTCTCTCTCTCTCTCTCTCTCTCTCTCTCTCTCTCTCTCTCTCTCTCTCTCTCATTCAATTCTCACGTTAGTTGCCTGAAAGCAGCTGAGTTAAGCTCACACTCCCGTGCCACCTTTCCCAGGAAAAGCCATTAAAAGTACGTGGAATGGGGTTGTGTGCTTTCTCTGTCGGACGCTTGCTGTAATAACTTTAAAACGGTATGATAAACATACTTTGGAACTGTTTTTTTTTTTTTTTTTTTTTTTTTTTTTTTTTTTTTAACTTGGATCCATGTTTATGATAGCGTTGCCTAAGCACGGCACGGCTATACCATAATTAAGAAGTAGGGCTTACATACATAGATACGTACATGCATACTTGCGTGGCTGAATGACCGGACTCTTTATATTGACACAGGAAGGATTACAACGTATGTATGTGTGTATTTATATATGTATATATACAGTATACGTAAATAAATATATATATATATATATATATATATATATGTGTGTGTGTGTGTATATATATATATAAATATATATATATATATATATATATATATATATATATATATATATATATACATACATATATATACATACAGTAGGATGTATGGATAGAAAGAACAGTCAGCTCATCATTGACCTATTTATTAATAGCATCCCATCTTTTCTGGCTAAAAATAAAAATAAAAACACCAGTTAAAACTTACAACGGAGCTTACAATATTAAAATGCTTTAAATGACAAAACAAGAAATAGATTCCCTTTAGTAGTAGTCCAGAGGACGAAAGTTTAATAAGAGTAGACAAGGTTAGGAAGTAAACAAGAATAGGAGAGGGGTACTAGGCTATGTATAAGGGGGCGGAAGTTAAATGATTATTAAGTGATGGAATAAATTTTTTATAACAAAGGATTCTCAAATATTAAGGAGGTATTCCTTCTGCGTCGATTTCATTATTTCAAAGTTTTTATAGTCTATTAGGTTTTACAAATTAATGTATAATTTCTAATGTTAGACATTTCAGGTTTTAACTAGCCTAAGACCAGTACAATAGTTCATTCCACTGTGGCAATGTATATGTATATATATATATACATATACATTGCCACATGTATATATATTATATATATATATATATGTGTGTGTGTGTGTATATATATATATATATATATATATATATATATATATATATATATATATATATATATATATATATATATACTGTATATATATATGTGTGTCTGTGTGTTTGTATGTATGTATATGTACATGTTATGCATATGGCGTAGAAAAAGTGGAATCCAAAACGGTATGGACATACTTAGAAGTTCTGGCATAACGGTCTGAGTAGCCGAAAGGATGGATTAGCGGCGTGAGATATTTTGGTCTCGTAGAAAAAATGGAGGACGACAGGATGGTAAAAAGGTGTATAATCTGGTGTTGAAATGTTGACTTGTGGCATGGACGCAAAGTGAGTTCATTGCCTTTTCAGCATAAAACTTACTTAAATGACAAACATTCTCTGCACTCTTTTTACATGGCTTAGATCTTTTTGGTCTCAACGCTAGGCTCTTATTGCTCTCAACACCAGGGAGGCTGCAGCTGCATACATCGTGTCGTTTCCTAGTATAAGAATTAACACTGTTCAGTTTGCTGGGAGTTTTATCTCGGCTACGACTAAAATGTGGAATAGTTTATCTCGTGCAGTTGTGGAATCTTTTCACCTCGAAATCGTTAAGCGAGGAGAAAGTTCATTCCTGCTCTCTGGTGGCGGTCTCCTGAATTTCAGGTGCATCTGTTTTATTTTTTTAATCCCTCATATTTATCTGTTTATCACCTTTTCCTATAACTTGTCACTCTTCACCGGCTGATTTTCCTTTGGAGCCCTATTGGGTTTATAGTCTGATGACTTTACGTATGGTTAGGTTCAGCTGAAGATTCATAGAAAGAAAGAAAGAAAGAGAGAACTGTAAGAATAACGCATGATAGATGGCGCGAATGAGACATCTTGAAGGAAGAGCCTCATAGCATGAATGACTTTTGCCTCTTCCTTCTTACCTTTTGGAGTGTTGCAGCAAAAAGGGTAAAGGCCTTTTTCTGAGTTAATCTTTTTTTAATCACAGGAGATTGTTAAATATTTTTAACTGACCAGACTGGTGGAGGTCAGCTGTTAATTAGCAACCTTGACCTAAGCCATCCAAATTCTTAAATGTCTTCAGCTATTTTGGTTGGAAACTGAATCTTCTGACGAGGGCACAGGTCAGTTTCGCATTTTTGCTTATCACTTTTAGTTTTCTGTGAAAGAAATCTATTGAGATGGCTTATTGTCTGTCCGTCCTCCCTCAGATTTTAAAAACTACTGAGGCTAGAGGGCTGCAAATTGGTATATTGATCATTCACCCTCCAATCATCAAACATACCAAATTGCAGCCCTCTAGCCCAAGTAGTTTTTAGTTGATTTAAGGATAAAGTTAGCCATGATCGTGCGTCTTGCACCCCTATTGTTGCTAAAAACACAGGCCACCACTGGGCCGTGGCTGAGAGTTTCATACAGCATTACAAGGTGTACAGAAAACTCGATTGTGCCGAAAGAATTTCGGCGATTTTTTTTTTTCATTTTCAAGCAAACCTTACATATTTTGCAAATTATTCAAAATAATGATAATAGCATTCGTCCATAAAAGCTGTTAAATATCACGTAATTCTGTAGTGGTGGTGTAGGTTCTAGTTCTATGTCACGTTATGAAGTTAAGTGTTGAAGACGGTATACTTAACATAAGCTGGAGCCTTCGCGTAGATGACGTAACCTGGATTTTGCAGGTGATATGATTTTAAGGACAGAACTGGTGACAAAGAAACGAAAAGGGCCAATCATTCTGCAACGGAACAGTCCACCCCTATTATTAAAAAAAATAATGTGGTCCTGACCTCAAAGGGTGGGATGATGGTGACTTCTTCCTACAGACTAAGACATTAAGATATAAAGGAATACATTGCGTTAAACGTCGTTGCTCCTTAACAGTCAGATAAAAGATGCAGGAACAGTTTTATTACCAGGTATACATACATACCGGATCAGAATTATCGTACAATTAATAGATTAACTCATGTTCGCTGATGGTAGAACAGGAGCAGAAATTGAGAAAAACCGCAAATAAACCTAAGCAAACGGCACTGGTATTGATCACCTATATATATATATATATATATATATATATATATATATATATATATATATATATATATATATATATATATATATATATATATATATATATATATCTTCTTTATCTTCAGCTTTTCCCATCTTTATATGGGGTCGCTGTATGTATATATATATATATATATATATATATATATATATATATATATATATATATATATATATATATATATATATATATATATATATATATATATATATATATATATATATATATATTTTTTCCTGGCTAGGAAGTTGGATGTGAGTGAGATAGCTCCCACAAATGATAATTTACAACGGGAATGGTTATTATACATTAAAAAAAAATGACGTGAACGACAACAGCACAAAACAAGGAATGTCTGGAAGATTACCGGCTGAAAGTTATTATCTTCAAAAGATGGACGCGACTGGGAGCAAGTTCAGAAAGGCATGAACTTTGATAAGCAAAGAAACAGGCTTTCATCTTTTAAAAGTAGTTATATTAAGCCGGTAGGTTAACGAGGTAAATTTTCTACTTGAGTACCAATATAGTAAGGTGCTCTCCTAGACAGAAATAAAATTCATGAGAGCTCTGAACACAATAATCATCAATACCTGAGGATGGATGTATATTTTTCTAAGGATTTAACCTTTAGCAAAAATAAAAAAAAATGTGTAGTAGATAGGTGTTGAAATTATACAGAAAATAGTATTAGCATGATGATATATCTTACTTTGAATGCATAAATCATTAGATACATACGTACATACATACATATACAGTACATATGTATATAATATATATATATATATATTATACATATATATATATATATATATATATATATATATATATATATATATATACATATATATATACATATATATATATATATATATATATATATATATATATATATATATATATATATATATATATATATATATATATATATATATATATATTAAATGTGAATAATACAGGAAAATTACAGGCAGAAGTTCAGTACTGAACTTGTTCCTGTTAGTTTCCTGTGTATTCGCATATATACTGAAGTCACTTTGCACCTACTGTGATTTTTTAAGGATATATATATATATATATATATATATATATATATATATATATATATATATATATATATATATATATATATATATATATATATATGTATATATATATATATATATATATATATATGTATATATATATATATATATATGTATATGTATGTATGTATGTATATGTATGTATGTACGTATGTATCTTATGATTTATGCATGCAATGTAAGATATATCATCATGCTAATACTATTTTCTGTATAATTTCAACGCCTATCTACTACACATTTTGTTATTTGCTAAAGGTTAAATCCTTAGAAAAATATATATTCATCCTCAGGTATTGATGATTATTGTGTTCAGAGCTCTCATGAATTTTATTTCTGTCTAGGAGAGCACCATACTATATTGGTGCTAAACTAGATAATTTACCTCGTTAACCTACCGTCTTAATATATATATGTATATATACACACACACACACACACACACACACACACACACACACACACATATATATATAGATATATATATATATATATATACATACACACATACATACATACATACATACATACATACATACATACATACACACACACACACACAAATTATAAATTACTTAAAACGCTACATAAGATTCACATGATTTTAGTATGAGCGAAAACCGCAGGTAAATAAGAGGCCGAATTTTGGTATCCAGCGTTTTAAATGTTTATTCACGCACCCCCGGTGCTCAAAATACGCCCCAACGACGCGTGAAATGAACGTGGAAGCGCTTGGTACTGAACATTTTCATATTATTTTCCTGTAGTATTTGCCCTAAAAATCTTTTATATATATATATATGTGTGTGTGTGTGTGTGTGTGTGTGTGTATGTATGTATGTATGTAAATATACATTTATATATATGTATGTGTATAAATATGTATATAAATTTATATACATACATTTTATATATGTATATATATATATATATATATATATATATATATATATATATATATATATATATATATATATATATATATATATATATGTGTGTGTGTGTGTGTGTGTGTGTGTGTGTGTGTGTGTTTATGTTTGTGTGCTCGTGTGTTTCTGTGTGTGCGTGTATGTGCATGTATATATGTTTTTTCAACTGTCATGACCATTTTCTAACACATTTAATTCAGAAACTCCGCGCCACTTCCGAACATTTCTGTCTCTATCTATTCTTAATATTACAAAAAATCACCTAGCACAACACCATTCCATACTGTCATAGACCGGTAAAGCGCAGGTTCAGAATCTCATCAAAACCCATTTGCACCATTTATCATTTCCAGTCATGGTATATATGCAGTCACCTGCACAATTTTTCTGCTGCCCACTGAATATTTCCTCGTAAAATCCTCGAACCAAAACATTCGTACTCATTCAACTGTCCCCAGTGTCTCCCAGATACAAGTGACCCAGAAGTCTTAGTGCTACACCTTTCAGGTACCACAGATGTCCAAGTTCTATACCTTTCAGGTATCACAGACGTCCTAGTTCTGCACCTTTCAGGTACCACAGTTGTCCAAGTTCTATACCTTTCAGGTATCGCAGACGTCCTAGTTCTATACCTTTCAGGTACCACAGATGTCCTAGTTCCGCACCTTTCGGGTACCACAGATGTCCTAGCTCTACACCTTCTAGGTACCACAGATGTCCTAGCTCCACACCTTCCAGATACCACAGATATCCTAGTACTACACCTTTCAGGTAACACAGATGTCCTGGTTCATTACCACAGACATACTTAATCACAATTTGTCTTTTTCATCCCTGTACGTACTAGTGTTTCAACCATATCTCAGTCATTGTAAAAATATTCAGCTTTTTCTGTCTAAGCCAATAACATATGAAGAGTCTCCTCTTTTCTGCATCATATATAGACTCATCTAAAACCCCAATATGCAGTATTATTTTAGTTCCAGCTTTTTGTAACCAACTTCAGGGCACGGGGTTTCAAACCCTATGACCCCAGCCACCTATTGACCTTCAGACCATATTGTCATATGGATCTACATGCAGGTCACTGAATACAGGACAGAAATCATTAAAGGTTAGAATGCCAGTGTCCTTTGTTTCTATTATATTTGTGCATTCGACCGGAAACATTGATCACATTGCTTTATTCAACGATAACAGAGGCCCCTTCCCAGGAGTAAAGGTTCCCATCCCCACAAAAATCTGCTAAAAGGAAATTCTCTCTCTCTCTCTCTCTCTCTCTCTCTCTCTCTCTCTCTCTCTCTCTCTCTTTGTGTGTGTGTGTGTGTGTGTGTGTGTGTGTGTGTGTGTGTGTATGAGTTGTGCACGGCCTCTGATATATTTTACATCTATGAATACGTCTACAGCAATTTGTTTTACTTCTTACATTTTTAGCATACTATCTTTTAACTGCTGCGTTTGAAGTTCCAGTTAATTAAGGCTGCCCCTCCTTTGATGTGCGTGAAAAATATTCACTTTTTGCTTTTTTATCTTGTATTTATTTTAGACCATTATAATGCTGAGTGATCGGAAGTAATTGCGATTGAAAATGTACATAAATGTCGTCATGAAGATTTTGAATATGTTTTAATTAAAGCAAGCAGTGTTAACTTATTTAATACAAATAAATAAAAATGTCCCCTAGCCAAGTCGCAGAGATCGTGTTATATAAATATTGTGAAAGAAATAGAAGGAAATATGCGTAGCCTTATCAAAAACTCTTGGGAACCCTCTGAAAAGATACAACTGACATTAATTGAAAATATTCTGGTCCCGGCATCTCGTATATTTAAATTTCGGAGCTTCTTGCGACAACCTGCCATTCTTCCTCTCTGCCCTTCGAGAGTAAAAAAAAATCATTAAGCAACTTTCGAGCATATAATATTACATTTTTTTTTTATTCAGATGCCTAAGAAGTCCTTTGATGAAGAACGCTGAAAATCTGCTGCAGAGCAGAGCCTTTTCATACGTGAACTTTCGGGACAAATTAGCCGTCACTTCAAAATGTGGAGTGTCCTGCTTTTGGAGAGAGACACACACACACGGCGTGAGCACGGCTCTCTCTCTCTCTCTCTCTCTCTCTCTCTCTCTCTCTCTCTCTCTCTCTCTCTCTCTCTCTCTCTCCTTTCTTCAAGGACATGGAGAATGACTTTGATATTGTACACGTTTTTTTCCTTCAGTTTTTGCGACCTATTTTCAAGTAATTTTTGCATTTTTGGGGGAGGATAATACTCCTTTCAAGTTTTGCTCTCTAATGTCAAAGAATTTTTGTGTACAGTTCTTTTTTTTTTAAGATTTGTTATATTAACATTTCATTATACACTTTCTTTTAAATTTTTGGGCCCTAATTTCAAGTCATTTTAGTATATTTTTGTGTGTGACATTCCTTACACGTTTTCCCCCCCTAATGTCAAAGAATTTGTGTATATAGTTTTATTTTGAGGGATTCCTTATATTAGCTTCTAACCAGCGCCTTAGCCATTTACAATCATATAAATATTCCTATCACATCCTTTCCTAATCCGCGTGATTTTTAAATAAATAGCATTAGTTAAATTGGAGAGAGAGAGAGAGAGAGAGAGAGAGAGAGAGAGAGAGAGAGAGAGAGAGAGAGAGAGAGAGAGAGAGAGATAACCAAAACTTTGATAACAAAACGTTTTCTTAGTCTTTGAAATCGTTATCCTCCTGCCAGGTAATATTATCTCCAAGAAGTTTAAAAGAAGCTTCACCTTCACTATTGTCTGTCTTTGTGCGTGCTTAGAGAGTTTAGGATAGGAATTTTCTCGCTTCCTTAATGTTTTAGTTTCAGTTAAATATTCGCAGTGTCTTTTCTAAGGCAATAGATTGTAACGGAAATTCTTTCAAATCTGAGGGGCTGGGTCATATATATATATATATATCAGAGAGAGAGAGAGAGAGAGAGAGAACAGGAGTTGTTGGCGCAAGCAGACCACAGCATATATCAGAACAGGGTGACAAGGAGACAGTCGGTTTAAAGAAAACATGAGATGGAAACCAATTATCAGTAAAATGTTTGTGCAGAAACGTTATTTCTTTATGATAAGAGTCCCAAGAAGAGGTTAAAGTATAAGCCCGGTGGAGGATAGTAAAAATTCAATTTAGTTTAAAAGTATAAAAACAAGCACTATGAAAGTTTGAATCCAGACCAGTCAAAGCCTTTTTTCAAAAAAACGGAAGTGTTAAAACTGTCATTATGTCGGAACATCAAAACATCTAAGAACGGTAACTGATCATTATCTTCTCTTTCTAATGTAAACTTAATATTAAGATGTACTTCGTTAATGTACGAGAGGATAATGAACAATTACCGTTCTTGGATGTTTTGGTGTTCCGACATAGTGACAGTTTTAACACTTCCATTTTTAGAAAAAAGACTTTTACTGGTCTAGGTCCAAACTTTCATAGTGCTTGTTTTTATGATTTTAAACTAAATTCAATTTTTACTCTCCTCCACCGGGGTTATACTCTAACCTCTTCTTGGGACTCTTATTATAAAGAAATAATGTTCTTGCACAAATATTTTACTGATAATTGGTTTCCATCTCATGTTTACTTTAAACACTGTAAGAATTTCTTAAACAAGAAACTATCTGACTCGGCTGTTATAAGTACAGCACTACGAAAGAAACTCTATGCAACTATCCCATACATCCAAGACGGTAAACGTAGAAGTAATCTGAAGTCTTCAGTAGAAAAACATTTTAATATGTTACAAGTCATTCCAATACCAAAAAGATCCACTTGCCATAGGGTCTCTTTTTAAATTCAAGGATAGAATCTGCCCAATAATGCAATCCTCAGTCGTATATAGATATACTTGCCCCAGATGTAATTTGGGGACTTACGTGGGATCGACTAAACGATTGCTGAGGGTCAGAGCAGATTCACATGAAGGTGTTAGTCATCGTTCTGGTTGCAGATTGTCCAATCCACAATTTTCTAATATTAGAAATCATTCAGATATATGTAATACTAGTATTAATTATTCTGACTTCTCTGTTTTGGGCCAAACAAGTTATCCACACGAACTGCTCAATTTAGAATCGTTATTTATTAAGCAGCTAGATCCCAAGTTGAACTCACACACCACCTCTGTACAGTTTTATCTGGCTTGAGCCGGTTTTCTTTGCCGTTTACCTTTTCCCTTTTAGTCATTCAGTCCTCAACTTTTAGTCTAGCAGGTGCTTTTTCTGAATTGTCTTGTTTCAGTGTATATTTATATAGCATGTTGAGACTCTGGAAGTAGTTGGTTTTATTCCACGTATTTTAATTTGTGTACTTTCTCTTGTAGCATTGATGATGTAACAGTGTGTTACGAAACGCGTCGGCAAATAAATATCACTTATAGATGACTGACTGTCTCCCTGTCCTGATATATATATATATATATATATATATATATATATATATATATATATATATATATATATATATATATTATATTCATGTACAAGAAACATGGCACACACACGCGTCTACAGGCTTAAGTAAACTCTGTCCGTACATTCATGATTTCCTAACCGTTCTTGCTCGTAACCAAACACCTAGAAATTTGAGGGCAACCTCTTTTGGAGAATATCACTCCCAGTGTTCAATAATTCTTTTGTGAGGAGGGATAGACTGTATAGGAAGTGCTGGCCTCAGCAACGCAAGGAAAGGAAATACTTGAATGCCGAGCAACTTTTGCCTGGGGCTGGATAAACAGTGGGAACTCGAGAGAAATGGACCTCGTCTGTGAAGCTGGGGGAGAGAGAGAGAGAGAGAGAGAGAGAGAGAGAGAGAGAGAACAAAGTAGAAGAAGGCTCGATAGAATTCAGTAGGAACAAAATCAGAAGTAATTTGAGAAAGAGAGAGAGAGGGAGAAAGAGAGAGAGAACAAGGTAGGAGAGTATTCGACAGAATTCAGTCGGAAAGAAAACAGAAGTGAGGAAGAAAGGCTTTTAAAAAAGTAAGAGAGCGAAGAAAGTTTTATTTACTCTAATGTTTGCTTGTCAGTGTTGTGCGCTTCTGAGGGAGAGAAGGAGAGAGAGAGATTTATCTTAATTGTTTCCTAACTAACTAACTATATATATATATATATATATATATATATATATATATATATATATATATTAATTACGAGAAATGGCACTAAATGACAATGTTTTAAATGTCGATATTATAACTTCCATAATTACAGGTAAAACTCTAGCTCTTTATATATTCTATGCAGTTAGGAATATACTTTTCTAGCTAATCTTGAATCACTTCCCTTTTCCTCGCGCAGTGGCATGTAATCCCAAGCAGTCGATAAAAATCGATCTGAGCTACACTCTACGGGTTTAGCAACCCACGTTTCATTTACTATAAGTTATTGATTATTCAGCATCGGTTAATGGGAATTGGTTTGTACTTCTGAATAAGGATGCAATCTATTAGATTCTCCTAGCAGGGAAAATGATTTAGCAGCAAACATTTTTCATGTCTTCTGAGCAAGAAATATTCTTTCCCCGTATATTTCCTTGATTACGGTTCCTTAAGGAGGAAATCTTTCATTAATCAAACAGAACTGACAGTTTAAGTCACCCGTATATATTACTGAGAGAATACATCTCACCACCTGTTTAATAAAAAAAATGTCGAAGGGAATCATACTACGATTAAGATGCAGTGAGTGCGGCAGAGACCAAAGATATAATGGAAATAGAATTCTTAGAAGTGGAGGGCAAGGTAAAGGAAGAACACGGGAAGGTTGTGAAGGAGGAGGGTTGTGAGGGGGCGAGAGAATCAAAGAAGGGGAGATACTGGTTATGACAGCTGCAGTGTAAATGGAAACGTATATTTCACTTACGGGCTTAACATACTTAACGTAATCAATGCGGCAAATCAGCGACAATGGTCAAGGAGATGGAGAAAATATAGGAAGGCAGACAGACGATTGAGAGAGAGAGAGAGAGAGAGAGAGAGAGAGAGAGAGAGAGAGAGAGAGAGAGAGAGAGAGAGAGAGCAAACTGACAAGCTTACTTCATAGCCTTAGAGAGAGAGAGAGAGAGAGAGAGAGAGAGAGAGAGAGATTAATGACAAATCTGAAAAACAGTGACCAGCAAAAACATTCGCTTGGGTTAATATAAGGTTGAGAGAGAGAGAGAGAGAGAGAGAGAGAGAGAGAGAGAGAGAGAGAGAGAGAGAGCAAACT
>NC_089783.1:35689124-35691624 GCF_040412425.1 Macrobrachium rosenbergii | reverse complement strand
GTCGAAGAAGAACTGAATTAGTATAGAGGCGATATGTAGCATTTTTTTAAAATTACAGAATAAAGGATAAGTTGCTGGAAACAATCAGAATCTTTTTTGAAGGAAGAAAAGTATGTTCTATAATATGCAGATGAGAGAGTGAGAAGGTTGGTGTTAAATCAGCCTTGAGGCAAGGAAGTGTTATGTATACTTGACTATTCAACAACATTATGGATAGAGAGACAGGACAATAGATGGAGGGGCATAGTTGTTGAGAAAGAAAATGAGTTGTGAATGGGGCAGTGGACGGGTAATGAGTGGAGAAGATAAAGTACTCAATGGGGACAATGAAGAGAAACTTCAGAAACTACTGGACTAGTTTTAAATTGTTTACAAGACGAGAAAGTTTAGAGTAAGCGAGCGAAAGAATCGGGTTACTCTGGTAAATGGAAACTAGGGAGGTGTAGCAACGAATGTTCATAGCAGTGGTAGAAGAATGGAAATCTGAGATGTATGGTAACTTAATAACAAATAATGTATGATGATAAGATGAAAGGAAAGTCACAGAACGAATGAAGCAAGAAAGGTAATAATGGTGTTTAACAAAGGTTAATTAGACAATCTGAATGTCCATGAGAGGCAGTATTAATATATGAAGGACTTACTTCGTGTGGAGCAAGGTGTTATTTTAATGTAGATGGCAAAAAAATATTGACATTTTTTATGAGAACTGTTAGTTAGTTTTGGGGTCATAAGTATGCTGAATGACTGAGGGAAATATTTTGAAGTGCTATAAAATGGCAAAGATAAATGCAGATGTTTCCGCATGGTTTGGACATATGGAAGGAATGAAGTAACATAAGTTGGTGTAAAGTCTTTATAATTATTGTGTTATTTATAACTTTTATCAATTAAATATAAAAAAACTTTAAATACCTTATACCTTGTTTAACACAGGTCACAAAAAAAACTTTAAAATAAGCGCCAATGTCTTCTGATAAATTTCATTAGGATATCTTAAAACGATATGTTCATTATCCATTAAATAAATGAGAAACTACTGATTTCATGAGCAAAATGAGTCTAATCACTGAAGAATAATGTAAACACATGAAACTATCTAAATCAAGATCATATAGACCTTATGAAAGATCAAAAGTATCATTAAAACCTAGACATAGGCAAATGGTTTCTTAAAAATGCATATTCTTGGAAATCTGTCCAACACCTGTAGCTGATTCTTAGGTAGCAATCAAAAGTGCCTCACTGTCCAGCTACTCTCCTCCATTTGAGCACCAAGTCTTTCGTCTTTTGAGACTTGCTTCTCCAATGGCAATTTTTATAATCTTTCTTTTACAAGTCCCTAAGTTATCTCTAGTAACCCTTCCGTTCCTGTTGAGATCAATAGCTTTGACTTCTCGAAAGTGCTTCAGATACAAATCTCAAATCTTCTCAGATGCTTAGTGCTGAAGTACAGAAAGATTTTCTTTTTAATCTTCCTCCGTTTGAAATCGTACGCTGGTGACTTTTTATCCCTCCTGTTATTTTCTAGCTATAAAAGATATTTTACGTAACGATTCCTTGTACACTCAATGCAGAGTAAGATTTCGTATCACCTTAGATTCAAGAATCTTCTTGCATTATATATTAATTTTACCTTTGGAAATAAGCGCAAATTAATGAAATGCCTTCAGCATCAATATGACAGGAGTATAGGGTTGTGTGATGACCCTGAACTTGTAATTTGCAAAACATTATCATATAAATAAGTTTAACACATTTGAAGATTATATCACATAAGGTATTACTCAGATGGGATATGTCCAGTCTTTGACGATAGTCAAATTAATGAGATGTCTTCAGCATCAATATGATAGGAGCGGAGTATAGTGTTGTATGAGGAACCAGAACTTGTAATTTGCAAAACATTATCATATTAATAAGTATAAAATATTTGTCGATTATATCAGATAGGCTATTACTCGGATGGAACATGTTCAGTCCTTGACAGTAGTACTACACTGAATTACAGGCAGACAAACATGAGGCAATGGCTCAGTGCAAGAAAATAGTACAAAAATAAAGTGTAATGTTATACTGGGCTCAAGAAGAGTAGGTGTGCAGGCACTAATCTTATAAGTGCTTTAGTATTTTTCATTCACATGGAAACACTTTTCAGCATATACAGACATAAGTATAATTTTACTTGAATGAATGTTAACGCTATATAATTTCAGCTCATACCGTTTATCTCTCTCTCTCTCTCTCTCTCTCTCTCTCTCTCTCTCTCTCTCTCTCTCTCTCTCTCTCTCTCTCTCTCTCTCTCTCTCTCTGTGCATTTTGTGAACGGAAATAAGATTCATTTTAAAACATTTGCTTTGATGAAAAACTTTTCTAAACCCTGAAAAAATTTCACCCACCCAGAAGAAAAGTGGGATTTGTACCAGTGTGAGAAAAATACTCGCAAATACTTTCCGTTGTAAAACACACGGATGCTGCCTGTGTGTTTTGCAACGGAAAG
>NC_089783.1:35671624-35676624 GCF_040412425.1 Macrobrachium rosenbergii | reverse complement strand
ACAGACATGAACAGATGCATGATTACGAGCTGATTACAAGTGCTGATTACAAATGGTGCATCACTAGAGAGCTAAGTAAGATTTTGTGAAGTGTTTGAACGCAATTAAAATAAATTTCAACTGAAAATCTAAAGCCTTTTGCATTTCCATTTTCAATTTAAGACTTGGGATGCTGAAGAAATAGATAAATAAAAATCCTAGTTTTGAAGGCAACGCCATGGAGGCAGAGAGAAAAAATTATATTTGAAACTTCAGCAAGATGAAATATTAGAGTGTAAGGATAAAAAAATATACGAAAGTACAAAATGATTTAGGTACTATGGTATGTTCATCTACTGCGTTATTCTGTTTTTAATGATACAGAAAACGCATGCAGTTAATAAAAGGGAGGTATAATTCTTTAGAAGCGGCTACACTATAACTGACGAGGTTATAATGTGCATGAAAAATACATGGAGCGGACGCCGCCAGTGTCTGGCAGGCGAGTTACAACCTGAATGGCATTTGCATAAATTTCCACGCGGAGGCTTTTCAGCATCCAAATTGCTGTCGTGTTTTGAAGGAAACAAAGCATCTCTTGTATATAACTGACTACGTTCAACGTGCAGGAGGTAAAGTATAAGATTTTGGAGCGAGATGTGACGTCCTGCCACTTTGCTCTTTTGGGAAGGACTCTGAAAAAAAAATAATAAAATAAAGTAAAAGAAAAAACGCGTATTTCCTTCTTTTTCCACTCTTTTGGGATGGAGGACTTTGACAACAAAAATGTAAAATATTGCAAGAGGAAAAAAATATTTTCGCCATGTCTTCTCACTCTTTTGGGAAAGAGGACTGAAAAAGGCATGTGAAATAAAGTAAAAGAAAATATAAATTTTTAACTTGTCTTTGCACTCTTTTGGGAAGGAGGACTTTAAAATAAATGTAAAATATCGTAAAAGAACAAAATAATTTTTACCTTGTCTTTGCACTGTTTTGGGAAAGAAGGCTTTGAAAAAGGAATTTGAAATAAAGTAAAAGAAAAAAAATGAATTTTATCTTGTCTTTGCACTCTTTTGGGAAGGACTTTGAAAAAAAATTAGACATAATAACAGAAAAAAAATGAATTTTATCTTGTCTTACCACGCGTTTTGGAAGGACGACATTGAGTGAATGGTTGCGTCAGCAAATATTGTATTTTATTTTTAAGAATAACTGATTATTTTGTTACCTTACAGTCATTCTTAGACATATTACGTAAGTGTATTGTACAGTCTAATTTAATTTTTCCACAACCCAGATAATAATAGGTTGTAAGGAGAGCTGTATATTGTTTTGAACACTGATAAATGAAAGCCTGGTAGCAGGATGTCCGAAGGGAGAGAGAGAGAGAATCATATACGAGTATTAGAACAAATTAGAGAGAAAATAGTAATAGAGCTTGTTGAATTGCTTGGTAAGGACATGCACTTCATTGCAAAACCATTTCGGTTCTGAAGTTAAAGATAAATTTTAACAAAGAATCCAAGAGCAATTTATTAAGCCAAGTGTCTTTCCTTTAAGAACATTTCTCAGCCTTTTATAGTAAATCACCTTTTGGCCTTTATTCTTTTCTTGGGAATAGCGCCGCAGTGAAGAAAAATTATAAATGGTCTGTGTCCCAGAGAAAAAACACGGACCATTTCTTTTCCATTTCTTTCAACAAAAAGTATTCTGATCTTGAGAGGAACGATAAAAGTAACTGACCTTTTTATATATACATAAAAACACAAATTATATATATATATATATATATATATATATATATATATATATATATATATATATATATATATATATATATATATATATATATATATATATTATATATTATATACACACACATTGTGTCATATGAATTATGTTTTGGAAAATGTATAAAAAAACAGGAACTAACAGAACCACCTCTGACAGGCAAAAATCGAAAAGAAAAACAAGAACGTGTGTCCTTTCTTCTTCTTCTTCTTCTTCTTCTTCTTCTTCTTCTTCTTCTTCTTCTTCTTCTTCTTCTTCTTCTTCTTCCCAGATGTAATTTTTCGGTTCAGTTGCTTCCCCGCGACTTCTATGAGCAGGATGACTTCCCCTTTTCTTGTTGTTCTCTCATTTTTGAGTCTTGTTTTTCACAGCTACTTTGGCACGCCTCGTTATAAGGTTAAAGGGAGGAAAGAATGTCCTGAAATACGTTGTGGTCCAATTTATATATTAATTAAGATATTTTCCGTCGTAGATGGTGTAGCTTCTATAATTGTTATTTGTTATCTGATATAGAACTTTATCGTTTATTTATATTACTATTGTCATGATAAGACAGGCATTGGTCTCGTTTTATGAATTGTTCATTTAAGAATTGTCGAACACTGGAATTTACCATATGAATTAAAATTCGTTAGATTATCCACATAAACCTTTCGTTTTTTTCTGGTTTCGTCTTTTCATCCTTGTTATTATAAATATAAATATAATTACAGTAGATAAATAATTGCTCATATGCAAATCAAGCTATAAAAAATATCCGTTAAAACAAGTAAGAACAATTTTTTTTACCTAATTTATGCCTAATTTTTTGTTTCGTAAGCGATCTCTTCTTTCTTTCTGTAGCACCCATTACCTTCTGTTACTTCTGTCTAATTAAGACCATATTCTTTGGGAGCTTGAATTTCAAGTCAGTGGTCCCTGTGGGGTTGTTCCATATGAACAGGGTTCATCTTATAATAATAATAATAATAATAATAATAATAATAATAATAATAGTAATAATAATAATAATAATAATAATAAAATTCAATATCTGAATTTCTCTTCATGCACTTTCCAAACAGATTTAGTTCAAGAACCTTTCTCTCTCTCTCTCTCTCTCTCTCTCTCTCTCTCTCTCTCTCTCTCTCTCTCTCTCTCTCTCTCTCTCTCTCTCTCAAAAGCCCAGCTCATTACCCTTAGCAAAGTTTTCTTCTTCACTCTTCCTTTTCTTAATTATCCTCTCGAGCATTTTCTAGCCAGGGAAAGTGTTTTCATGGTAAAGAATTATATTTCTATCTGATTAAGGACTTATTAGAAATTGTTAGATAAACAATAAAGTCTAGCTTTAGTCAAACAGAAATGGGAACTGAAACAAAAACTATAATGCAAAATCGGTGTCAGTAAATAGATCCCTTACAAACAGAAAGAAGAACCATTCTGTAAAAGTGGCGCAAGTAAATAGATCAGATACAAATTGTTTATACTAAATTGTGCCAGTTATTAATTTCAAGCTTCCAAAGAATATGGCGTTCATTAGTAAGAATTGACAGATTGTAAAGGGAAATACAGAAAGTAGAGATCTCTTATTGAAAAAGAAAAACAAATAAATTAACAAATTAATAAATAAACAGATAAAAATATAAGTAAATTGCTGAAATACAAGGGGAATCGTATTAGGGTAGTAATGCATTTCATCTTCCTTGTATCTTCCAGACTTTCGTGAGCGAGTTCCTCGGTAACTCGAATCTAAGTCATTGCCTCCCTCAACCTGGCAAAGCAAAACAAGCCAGCCACCATTTCAGTAAGAGGGCCTTTCGAACGTCACCATGCATGGACGAATTTACTAGAGACATGAAGCGTTCCTACGAAGTGACCTCCCACCGTCATGACCCGAACTACTGCTCTAGTCAATAATGCACGTGTCATAGAGTCAGACTCTGGTATCTGAAATATTCACTCTGTTTGCCTGCGGTGGCGCTGGGGCTCTCTTGGCTTCTGTTTACAAGGCTCTTGGCTGAAGTGCGTCAGGAGAAACGGGAGGAACGGCTAAAGCAAGGCTTGGAAGAAGGGATAATTGGCTCCAAGGTAAGCTCCTTTTGTGGTGTTTAAATGACGGTTTCTGAAGTATGGTAATTAAGTCTTCTAGACGACCTTCTCTTTGGTAGAAATGTCGGGCTCAAACTCACAAGCAAAGCCCCAGTGTCAAATATACATTAGTTCCTAATTCTTCACGCCGTTTCATTGTTATGTTTTACAAATATGAATCATTGGGATTAGCAGAACGAATCGTTATATCCAGACTGAAATGAATCTTTTCGGTTTGGTATTAATTGTATTCATAGCACTTTGGCAGAAAATTATATCTTTGGCTAATCTTTGGTTATAGAGATAGTGTCAGTGAGAGGAAGAAGTGTTCATCCATCTACTACTTATTTGCTCTCTCCTTACAATTTATAATTCTCCTTATATTGATATTCATTTAAAAGACAAGGGAAGAAAAACATATACAATCTGACTTCAGCTCAATTTACAACTGACAGTCACACGCTAAACTGTGAGTTACCTCATTCTTTTTAATTCTGATAACCGCATAAATGTTTTTTTTATACTCGTCACGTAATATTAAACTACCAAATACTGTCATGTGTGCACTCAAATTAATATTATTCAGATTTCCTGCCGTTTTAGGTGATAACACCTAAACTCTCTCTCTCTCTCTCTCTCTCTCTCTCTCTCTCTCTCTCTCTCTCTCTCTCTCTCTCTCTCTCTCTCTCTCTCTCTCTCTCTCTCTCTCTCTCAAGCACTTCATAAACTCCTCTCTCTTAGATGGAATAGAAATGAAAACATACTGGCTAACGGAATTATAAAAGGGATTTAGTCAAGAGATGTCGAGTGAACTCAGAGGGAAAACTGTTGCTTAAAACACAACTTACCCTTTTTTCAACAATAAATCGTCACGATTCTCCTTAAATTATAATCCAGTGGCTTATTGGTTCAAGGACGCGCAAGACAGACACCACTTCCTCGTTACCCACAATGCCTCTCATTTGACAGGAATGAAATTATAAATCTACCACTTTGCAGTATGATAGCGTTAAACACCTTATGTCTACCTTTTTGCCTGCATATTCTGCGTAATTCCATTTAATTAGGACGTTCATAGGAAGAATATTAATGTGTTTATTTTCAGTATTTTTTTTTTTCATTTACTGATGAAATAGCCTGTATACGTAATTTCTTATTATTCG
>NC_089783.1:35656624-35669124 GCF_040412425.1 Macrobrachium rosenbergii | reverse complement strand
GGCCAAGCACTGGGACCTGTGACGTCATTCAGCGCCGAAACGGAAATTGACAGTAAAGGGTTTGAAAGGTGTAACAGGAGGAAAACCTTGCAATTACACTATGAACCAATTGTTAGGAGGGGGTGGAGACTAAGATGGAAGAAAGAGAATATGAAAGGAGGTACAGTAAAAGTAACGAAAGGGGTTGCAGCTAGGGGCCGAAGGCACTCTGCAAAGAACCTTAAGTAATGCCTACAGGGGACTTGTCTGGGTCATCTTCACCTGACTTTCACCATCATTTCATCTACTTAAGGAACTTCTGTAAGTTCCTTTATGATATCAAGTTCGTTCACAGGAATCCAAGAACAACTGGATCTCTTTTTAGATTTAAAGACACTGTTCCCGACCTTATGCGTTCTTTGGTGACCTGTAAGTATACTTGCCCGAGCTGTAATCTCGGGACTTACGTCGTTTCCACCGAAAGAATGCTGAAAGTGCGAGTCGACTCTCATCGTGGCGTTACCTATAGAACAGGGTGTACTTTGAGTAAGGAGTTTTCTAGCATAAAAGAACATTCTAAACAATGTAAATCTTTTATTTCCCATGACGATTTTGAAATCTTAGCGCAAGCTGCTGATGAAACCTCTCTCCACATCCTCGAGTCGTTAACCATCAAACAACTGGTTCCATCTTTGAATAGTCAGTGTTCTTCTGCCCCTCGGTTTATATCGTAAGATGTTTCTTCGCCCTTTTGGTGCCTTTCTTGGTCACTCAGCTTTCTTTTCTTGAGGCGTTAGGTTGGTTTTAACTTTTATGTTTCGGTTTTAATATCTATACTTTAACATTAATAATTTTACTGAGTCCTATGTATTAATTTTGATTGTTGTTATTTTTGTATTGTAGCCCTGATGATGAAGCCATGCTTTGAAACGTTGGCTGGAAATGAAGTTGAATATGCATCACCTCCTTTTCGTCCTCCTGTATGTTCTACGTATCCGACTTACTAGAAGTCAACACTTTCCTGATTATATATATATATATATATATATATATATATATATATATATATATATATATATATATATATATATATATATATATATATAAGTGTGTTGCATATGTGGCAATATATATATATATATATATATATATATATATATATATATATATATATATATATATATATACATACATATATATATATATATATATATATATATATATATATATATATATATATATATATATATATATATATATATATATATATATATATCTTTTAATAACAACGTTGCCCCAATATGATGCTCTGGGATTTTTCAATAAAGTAAAAGCGAGATTCCATATACATCGAGTGGATATCTCTACTTTCATTCCCGCTTTCCAAGTCAAATTTGTTTAGCTTTATTTCCACTTGCAATATGAATATCTACCCGTTATAAATAGAATCTAGTCGTTGCTTCAGTAAAAATCTCAACGGCCACGGGAAAACTTACTGCTATTTCACATTTAGAGCAGTTATTCATAGCTTTTCATCGCGATATATTTTTTAGTGAAGTTCGTTTTGAAGTTGGCTGTATGGAAATAGTAAAATTACAAGTAAAACGGTGCGTAGAAAATATTATACGCATCGTTTATGCATAAAGAGACTATTTATTTTCCTCGGTTTTTAAGTCCATTATGTAGTACATGAAACTGTGTTGTACATGAAATTAGGCAAACAAAAAAAATCCACTAACTAGGAACCTTTCTTATTGCCTTATAAAAAATGGACGTGAGAAAATTGTTGAAAACTTTGTTCATCTAGATGTCTTTTCAGTCCATTTTGTATTCACTTCGCAGGAAATGTTACATGTACGCTGGTACACATGTAGATATCTTACAGTTTTCTTAAATTTTCCAACCTTTTACGCTGTACATGAATTGTTCCATACCCCAAATCAGTCAGCAAAAAGATATTATATAACAGTACACAAAGTGGCAATCTTTTTTATTGTCTCATAAAAACAGGATTCCACCAATTACATGCGAGCGAAGCTGTGTTTTCCCATTTAGGCTTGAAGGCAATTTGGATGTTTTATATCTAGAACATTTATTCATACCTGTTTACATCACGGTATATTTTTCAATCCATTTTGCGTTCATTTGGCGTTTTGGGTTATAGATACTTCGCATTCAGTGTTATATGTGCACCTTGTACACATCATCAGCAAACCCTATTTTCTTTATTTCTAAACCTTTCTTGTACATACAGTGGGCCATAACCTAAGGTTAGTAAGAAAGAAAAAGACAAATGATGGTAATACACACTGTGGAAATGTTTCTTATTGCCTCATACAAATAGGATACCAGTAATTATATGCGAGCGAAGCCGCGTGTTCCCATTTAGGCTGGGAGGCAAAGTGTATGTTTCATATCTGGCAACGGTCATTCATAACTGTTTTCATCACGATATATTTTTCAGTCCTTTCAAAGTTAACTGTATTGGGTTATATATACTTCTCATTCAGTATTATACAGTATGCCCACTTTGTACATTTCTAAACCTCTCTTGTTGTACATAAAATGAGCCATAACCCAGTGTTAGACAGATAATAGTGATACACTAAGTGGAAATGTTTCGTATTGTCTCCTACAAATAGGATTCCACCGATTATATGCGAGCGAAGCCGCGTGTTCCCATTTAGACTGGGAGGCAATCTGGATGCTGAAAAGCTTCCGCTTAGGAATATATGCAAATGCGATTCGGGCAGCAACTCGACTGCCAGACAAAGGAATCGTTCATGCATTTTTCATGCGCGCTGAAACCTCGTCAATTATCTTGTCGCCGTCCCTTCATTCACTTATCTCCTATTTATCGTCTACTTTTTTTTTTTTTTTTTTTTACACTTATTGCCTCGTTTCCTGTTTTTGGAAGCAAATATCACACGCGGCTTGGACAGTTTTAAAAAGAGGTAATTAATACTGCCTCGGTTGCATTGTAGTCTTATCAGATCTCTTCCTTTTACTTGTAAATACATCAGCTAAAACGTTTTCGATAAAAGTAAACATAACCGGTTTAAATCACTAGAGATATAAAAGCGTGTTGAAATTTAAACATTCTTTTGCACAAAATACAATTAAATCTTTTTAATAGCAATGCTTTTTGCTCAAAACCTTTCATAAACATGTTCATTTAATTATCCCCTATTCATCTTTTATCTCCTACTTTCATGTTTTTCGTCACACGTTTATTACCTTCTTGGTTTATAATGTTTTTGGAATTGAATTGAATATAGAATTTAGGCCAAAGGCCAAACACTGGGACCTATGAGGTCATTCAGCACTGAGACGGAAATTGACAGTAAGGTTTGAAAGGCGAAAACAGGAGGAAAACCTCGCAGTTGCACAATGACTCAGTTGTTAGAAGTGGGAGGAAAGTAAGGTGGAAGAAAGAGTCTATGAAAGGAGATATAGTAAAAGAATGAAAGGGGTTGCAGCTAAGGGCCGAAGCAAATATCATACGTGGTTTGGATAGTTTTTGAAATATGGAAGTAGGATTACCTTGTTTGCGTCATAGTTTTGTTAAATCGCCTGCTTTTGCTTAACTGCGTCAGTTACACAGTTTTTTTTTTATAAAAGTAAATATAACAAATTTGAATAACTTTAGACATAAATTTCTGTTGAAAATTATACCACTTTCTTAAATACCATCAACTCTTAATTTTTATCTGTCACCATTTTCATTCAAAATTAATTATTATCCGTATTATTTTAGAAGACTATGAAGACTAATAAATCTCCTTAACATAATTACAATTTATGACAGATTAGAGACGTATAAATCAGAAAATGCCTTTATCTAAGTCAGTAATGAGATTACTCAAACTCTGGCAAATGGTTCATAAAATATCTAAGCAGTGTCAGGGTGCCACATCAATAACTAGTCCAAGAATTGCGCACATATAAGCTCATATCTGCTCGGTAATTGACATACTTTACATTTCCACGGCCATTCGTCATTTTTATGGAATGACGCAAAGCAGTTTGATATCGAAAAGTAGTGTGTATTCTGCTCAAACACATATTTTCTATTGTTTGCTTGGCAGCGACTGTAACTAATGCGCTGACATTTTTCTTATGAGTTCTTTAACGTGCTCTAAGACTTGTTGATTAAAAAAAAAATGGCATTTTCAATATGATATTACTTGAATGAATTCTAAAGCTATACCTTATAGCGTAAACTCACCGAAAATACTCTTCAAAATAAAATCTACTCGTTTTGGTAATTTTAGATTCACGAGAACTTTTTATTCAATTTTTATTAAAGCGAGCAGGTCAGTAGTTTTGAGTCTATTTCACTTCCTGATTCAAAATTAGCAGTCTGTTCTTATTTTTAACAACTTTAAGTGATCGTAATTCTAACTTTGTAAAACTGAAATAAGTTTCTTTTGAAGAGTATTTTTGTGTGGATAATCTTATGCAAAGAGTTGTGAAGCATTAATATATCATGAAACTCGGTTGGGAAAGATAAAAGAGAACACTCATTTTTTCTTTATAAAGTCTTTGAACGTGTTTGTGAACTTTCACGAAAGATGAATTAGTAATAACTTTCACAAAAGCAAACAAGAGAATATGGACTTTAAAAAATAATTCAGATGTGTTCGATTTTACGTTGCTCAACGTTAAATCGAATGCATTGAAAATGCAACAGTTACCAGAAAATAGTTTATATATTATGCAATCCCCGGGCTTGTTATGTAAATGGCGCACTGACATTTTACTGAGTAAATTGTTACATTTACCTGGATATGAGTGATGAACATACTGATAGAATTTTATATTCTTTTCTAATTAAACTTTCAATAGCATTCCTTGATCTGTATTAGGCGATTGAATGTTCATTATGTTAAGAAAATAGACCAATATTAGTATGCTTTTATAACATAATGTTGATTCAAAATTTAGGATAAAAATAGTGACTATTATAAAAAATAGATCAATATTAGTACGTTTTTAAAGCATAACGTTGATTAGAAATTTAGGATAAAAATAGTATGCCTCTAGGACACAATGTTGATGAAATAATTTGGATGAAAAATAGTTACTATTGTAAAAAGATTTAATAGAATTTTGACCAAAAGAAAAATCGTTTAAATTTCAACACGAATTTGTATCTCTAGCTATTTAAATCGGATATGTTCTTTGACCGAAAACTATTTAACTGATATAGTTACAAGTAAAAGAAAGAGATTTAAGTAGAACTGTAATGCAACCAAGGCAGTAATATTCGCCCATTAAAAAAAAAGAAATAACCAAGTCGCGTATGATATTCGTTTCCCAAAACATTAAGCATATGTAATAAATGTGAGAAATCTAGTAAAAAGGGCGCCGAAGTTTCTTCGGCGCAATCGAGTTTTCTGTACAGCCGCTACAGCGTATAATCAAAGCCACCAAAAATAGACATATATTTCGATGGTCTCGGTATAATGCTGAATGAGCCGCGGCCCATAAAACTTTAACCACGTCCCGGTGACGGCCTATCCTATATCATAGCCAGAAGCACGATTATGGCTAAATTTAATCTTAAATAAAATAAAAACTACTGGTGCTAGAGGGCTACAATTTGGTATGTTAGATGATTGGAGGGTGGATATTCAACAGACTACTTTGCAGCCCTCTATATACCACTTTGCAGCCCTCTAACCTCAGTAGTTTTTGAAATGTGAGAGCGGACAGAAAAGAGTTCGGACAAAATAAAGTACTGACGGACAGACAAAGCCGGCACATAGAAAACTAAAAAAAAAAAAAGAGATGAAAGTAGACGATAAATAGGAGGTAAGTGAATGAAGGGACGGCGACAAGATAATTGACGAGGTTTGAGCGCGCATGAAAAATGCATGAACGATTCCTTTGTCTGGCAGTCGAGTTGCTGCCCGAATCACATTTGCATATATTCCTAAGCGGAAGCTTTTCAGCATCCAGATTGCCTCCCAGTCTAAATGGGAACACGCGGCTTCGCTCGCATATAATCGGTGGAATCCTGTTTGTAGGAGACAATAAGAAAGATATCCGCTTTGTGTATTACTATTACTTTTTCTTTCTCTTACTAGCTTTGCGTTATGGCTCATTGTACTGTACAGCAAGAAAGGTTTATTAAAAATGAAGAAAACAAGAAAATGTTTACATAAAACATTTAATGAGAAGTGTTTATAATTCCATAATTGGTGGAATCCTATTTGTATGAGACAAGAAGAAACATATCCACTTAGCGTATTAATATGATTTTCTTTCTCTTCCTACCTTTGGGTTATTGCATGTACAACAAGAAAGATTTAGAAATGAAGAAAACAAGATGTTTACTGATATGTACAAGGTGTGCATAGAACGTTGAATGAGAAGTATCTATAACTTTGAACACAAAATGGATTGAAAAATATATCGCGATGAAAACAGTTATGAATGACCGTTCTCAGATATGAAACATACAGTTTGCCTCCCAGCCTAAATGCGAACATACGGCTTCGCTCGCATAAAATTGGTGGAATCCTATTTGTATGAGCTAAGAAGATTCACTTCCACTTAGTGTATTACTATTATTTGTTTTTCTTCCTGGTTCATTTTGGGTTACGTCTCTTTTTGTATATAGCTTGAAAGGTTTAGAAATGAAGAAAAGAGAATGTGTACATAAAACATTTGATGGTAAGTGTTTGTAATTCCCTAATTTTTGGAATCCTGTTTGTAAGAGGTAATAAGGACCATTTCCACTCAGTAGATTACCGTTGTTATTTGTCTTTTTGCCTGATTAATTTCGGGTTATGGCCCATTTTATGTACAGCACGAAAGGTTTCGAAACGAAGGAAACGAAAAAATGTTTACTGATTTGTACAAGGTGTACGTAAAATGTTTGCTGACTTGTACAATGTGTACATAAAATTTTGCTGATTTGTACAAGGTGTACATAAAATGTTTGCTGATTTGTACAAGGTGCACATAAAATGTTTGCTGATTTGTACAAGGTGTACATAAAATGTTTGCTGATTTGTACAAGGTGTACATAAAATGTTTGTTGATTTGTACAAGGTGTACATAAAATGTTTGCTGATTTTTACAAGGTGTACATAAAATGTTTGTTGATTTGTGCAAGGTGTACATAAAATGTTTGCTGATTTGTACAAGGTGTACATAAAATGTTTGCTGATTTGTACAAGGTGTACATGAAATGTTTGCTGACTTGTACAAGGTGTACATAAAATGTTTGCTGACTTGTACAAGGTGTACATAAAATGTTTGCTGATTTGTACAAGGTATACATAAAATGTTTGCTGTTTTGTACAAGGTGTACATAAAACGTTTGCTGATTTGTACAAGGTGTACATAAAATGTTTGCTGATTTGTACAAGGTGTACATGAAATGTTTGCTGACTTGTACAAGGTGTACATAAAATGTTTGCTGACTTGTACAAGGTGTACATAAAATGTTTGCTGATTTGTACAAGGTGTACATGAAATGTTTGCTGACTTGTACAAGGTGTACATAAAATGTTTGCTGACTTGTACAAGGTGTACATAAAATGTTTGCTGACTTGTACAAGGTGTACATAAAATGTTTGCTGACTTGTACAAGGTGTACATAAAATGTTTGCTGACTTGTACAAGGTGTACATAAAATGTTTGCTGACTTGTACAAGGTGTACATAAAATGTTTGTTGATTTGTGCAAGGTGTACATAAAATGTTTGCTGATTTGTACAAGGTGTACATAAAATGTTTGCTGACTTGTACAAGGTGTACATAAAATGTTTGCTGACTTGTACAAGGTGTACATAAAATGTTTGTTGATTTGTGCAAGGTGTACATAAAATGTTTGCTGATTTGTACAAGGTGTACATAAAATGTTTGCTGATTTGTACAAGGTGTACATGAAATGTTTGCTGACTTGTACAAGGTGTACATAAAATGTTTGCTGACTTGTACAAGGTGTACATAAAATGTTTGCTGATTTGTACAAGGTATACATAAAATGTTTGCTGTTTTGTACAAGGTGTACATAAAACATATATGAGAAGTGGTTATTGTTTATAACTCCATAAAGTTATATGGCGCAACGATGAAAGAGGATCTCAGACCACATGGGAAGGAGAGCGATTGAAAAGGGATTCAGAAGAAGCAGTTAGAGACATGCAACGACCATCATCATTAATAGAACTTTCTTTTTAATGCAGAGAACTAGAATTATTTTCAGAGAAAGGGCAGACCACTCGAAGAGCCATATAACAGGATTCTGGAAGAGAATTCCAGGTTAGCATTCAAATCAAAGGACTTTCTCATACTACATGAATTTATTACATTTTACAAATGATAATGCACAGGCCAAAATGAACTCCAGACAATGCAAGATAAAGATTACCGAGGAATGAGGCTAAATTGCAGTACTTTGAAAACAAAATGGATTAAAAAAATATATGATGAAAACATTTATGAATAACTGTTCCAAATACGAATTAACAGTAATTTTCTCATTTAACTTTGGATTCTATATTTTAGTAAAGTCAATGTCCATAATGTAAGCGAAAGTAAGTCTATGCAAATTCTTCTTGGAAGGCGAGAATTGAAGTCAGAACACTTATTTTAACAATTACTTTAACTTTGCTCTTTATCCAGTTTAGATTTATATTCCTCTTTTCATGTGTAAGCATTTTTATTTTTCTGTAAAAGAAAACTATTGTGCCGGCTTTGTCTGTCCGTCCGTACTTTGTGTCCGCCCTCAGATCTTAAAAACTACTGAGGCTAGAGGGCTGCAAATTGGTATGTTGATCATCCACCCGACAACCATCAAACATACTAAATTACAGCCCTCTAGCCTCAGTAGTTTTTATTTTTATTTAAGGTTAAATTCAGCCCTAATCGTATTTCTGGCACCGCTATAGGTACCAACAACACAGGCCACCACCGCACCGTGGCTGAGTTTCGTGGGTCACGGCTAAAAATTTCATGGGCCGTGGCTGAGGCCACCACCGGGCCGTGGCTGAGTTTCATGGGCCGCGGCTGAAACTTTCATACAGCATTATACAGAAAACTCGATTGCACCGAAGAAACTTCGGCGCATTTTTTACTTGGTATTTTTTAATTTCAAGTTTATTGAGAACACAGTGTAACAAAATAAATATTCCATTCAAAGTTCCTAAACATTTTTTTGCGTGTTGCTGCTCGTATCAAAGAAGAGAAACTGAAAATTTTTAGGAATTCAAGATCATTAGGCATCTTAGAATGATATTCCAAAGGAAATCCGTAAAATATAGCAGGAAATTATATGCTTGGTCTTTATTCAAAAACATATTCAATAAAGAAGCAAGTATATCAAGACCTGGCTTAATAAAGCGCGCTAGCGTTCACATGAATAATCTTGGCAAATCCTCTGCTCATATGGTATTCATGCAAATTTACCGGCAAGATTTCAGAAAGGTCATTCGAGTTATGCTTGCGCCCATTCCCGTAGTATTAAAAGAACGCGATTTGCTCGAGAATATTGTCTTATCACGTCATTATTTTTTTTCTTTATAAATACAATGTAATTAATACTAGTATCTATATCGACTGTTTTGTCTCATGCATGGTTTGCATTTCTGACATTGTAATCAGTGCCGAAAGTCATCAGTAAATTCAGAGTTATAGTGATAAAATACGACCCGTTGAATTTCACGAACAAATAATTAATGTTGTGAACAATATAGACTGTAAAAATATGGAAAATATGTGGGACATAAATTCACGTAATATGAAGAAGGCAATTATTTCAGTAATAATTAAAGATGAAAGTTATCAACAAATGAAAGGATATAGAAATGAAATATGTCCCATAGAAATTCATGAAAAATAAAATTAATTTAAAGGAAATTATAAAATTGTAGTAATGTAGAAAATGTGTGAAATATAATTCAAGTAATTTGCCGTAGATTTTGCATATATGGAATGAATTTTTTGAAACAACGAAGCACCAGCAGAAAATTCTTTCTATACCAGCAAATTCTGTTTTGAAATTAATGTGTTCATTTCATGATAATCCCTGAATGATTATATTTTAATTAGTCTAATTTAGGCACTTCGAGTAATTTCAGAAATCTAGAACTCAAGAATATTTCCATATATTTGTAAACACTTGTCTCTTCCAAATTACTTCTATGTTTTATAACTCATTATTAATTTACATATATTAAAGATACCTCCATAAAATTGTTAGCTAGGGCATATGTATTAAAAGTATATATCTGCAATTCTTATCCTGACTATTTTTGTCATAGTTGAAAAAGTAAAAAAAAAAAAAATTGAAAAGGAAGCTGCAAGTCTTAAGGTACCCAATGCACGCACTTTATCAAGTTGTACAATGCATTCGCCTGCAAGAGAAATGTGTCACAGAAAACAAAAACTGTTAAGGCACCTATCCTTGAAACGAAGGCACTCATGGTATTAGTTTTTGGAAAGAGAACTATGACCAACGTCTTCTGTCTCCACTTTTATTTTTTTAAGTGAACAACGCTATCTTAGCTGAAAAATACATATACATCTTTTGTTACAATATCAAAACGATACAGTTTCCTGTTTGTTTTTTAAAATTTTGTATGGTATCAAAGTTAATCGCACATTTCAAACATTAGAGGGTGCTGTATTTATATCTTTAGGCTCTTTTATTCATGATAACGTTTATTATAGTTTTGCAGTTTAAACCTTTGTTTTTACACACATTGCGTTTTTTTTTTTTTTTTTTTTTTTTTTTTTTTTTTTTTTACAAATTAATGCTATTTCGTGTTTTGCTTGATATTTAATTGTTCCCTTCATCTTGTGCCTTTTTAGTCTGTAAAAGAAAACTATTGTGCCGGCGTTGTCTGTCCGTCCGCACTTTTTTTTGTCCACACTATTTCTGTCCGCCCTCGTATCTTAAAACCTACTGAACTATACCAGATTGCAGCCCTCTAGCCTCAGTGGTTTTTATTTTATCTAAGGTTAAAGTTAACCATAATCGTACTTCTGGCGACGACATAGGACAGGCCACCACCAGGCCGTGGTTAATGTGCAGCGTTATACCGAGACTACCGAAAGGTAGATCTGTTTTCGGCGTCCTTGATTATGCGCTGCAGTGGCTGTACAGAAAACTCGATTGAGTCGAAGAAACTTTGTCGCATTTTTTACTTGTTTATTGTTGTAAGTCCCGGTCTAACATTGATGGCACTCCATCTGTTGGACAGTCTCATGGTATCTCTATACTGTAAATCAGTACAAAATAGAAAACTAAAGATACTAACCATTTCACCAGTAACAATATCCTTTGTGTATCCGTCATATTGGTTGTTTCCCAAATGTCTCACTGTTACTCTTCTTATTACACAGCTTTTCCCCTGTTCAGGATACGAAAATAATGCTGTATGAGCCTCTGCCCATGAAACTTAACCATGGCCTCTTGGTTGCCTTTTTAAGATCTGAGGGCGGACAGAATAAAGTGCAGACGGACAGACAAAGCCGGCACAATAGTTTTCTTTTACAGAAAACTAACAAGGGACTTTTTTCTACAGTACAACACATTCTCGGTAAGTCGCCATAGACAACACAATAAAGTTCCTTTAAAATGAGGAGAGAATATCTTTGAATTTGAATCATTCAGTGAATTGTGACAAAAAGTATACATCCCAGTAATGGACAGACAGATATATTCTATGGGCTGCTTTGAAAGCAAGAGCCTGTGTGTTGATTTGTCTGGATTTATTTGAAAAAAAGGAAAGTTTAGATAATATTAAGCTGATATTTGTATTTATAGCTTTAAAAAATGAATTACGTCTTGATTGCAAAACTTTGTGTTCTAGAAGCACAGACAGTTGATAAATGTTTGAATTGTTCAAGAAATATTTGAAGCAACCCGCTTAAAATAGTAGTGGAAAGGGACTTGATACCACTAATGAGCAAAATAGAAGAGAAGTAGGCCTGAAGAGACAGAAAAAACAGACACACTGTGAGTTAGTAACGCAGTAATGAGCTTCACACACCTTAAAGAGAGTAGAAGACTCCTCTTCAGCAATAAACCGCAAATAAGGACAAAAGGGTAACGAGGTAAGAGAATAAAGACAAGAGTCCTGAAAGCCAGTGAAGATAATAAATAAAAAAAGTAAATATTAGGTAATGGCTGTAATAGACTTATTGTTCGGAGAGCGGAGATGAAAGGTCAGGGTAGACATAGGGATAATGAAAGATGGGGTGGGGGTGGGAAGATGGGCTTATGGCTTTCTAAGGGGGAGAAGGGTTTATGGGTTTCTAAATTCTTCATCAAGATGAGATACAATGAGGCGTAGGAAGCTCTGATGATGATTGTCAGCGATTTACCAACGCTGAAAAGCCGTTAAGTGAGAGGGCTTAATGGGAACCGTAGCAGGTGGCTATAATTGGTTATAATATTCAGCTAGGCTTACTAGAGAGCATACGGTATGTTTTTTTTTTATCCTGTTCTCCAGAAAACATGAAATGTTTCGTAGATTACAACACTTGATTTGCACTAAT
>NC_089783.1:35634124-35654124 GCF_040412425.1 Macrobrachium rosenbergii | reverse complement strand
TATGGCGCAGATAACTGGTCATGTCGTTGTTTCTAGCTATCCTTAGATTGAAGTTTTCTAGAAACGACAACATAACCAGTTATCTGCGCCATAAATATGATTGATCCATTCTACGTACTTATCGAAAGCTTACATATGATATATATATATATATATATATATATATATATATATATATATATATATATATATATATATATATATATATATATAAAATCTGATCGGACAACATCTGACTTTTAGTTAATGAAATAGGGTGTTCAGACATAACCTTTAAAAGGGTCTTCATTGCATTTATGTAAAATTCAGCCCTATCCCTAAACTGGATGCTTTCTTTCGTTTAAGAGTCGACCAAAACCCGATTGAATCAATAAAGATAGACGATCTTACCACAAAGCTAGTGACTGGGCTCACCAAATGTTGACAAGGGACGTCAGTTTCGTAGGCCATGTTGACAGCCTTCATCATTTACTAGTTTGTTTTTATTTTTTACCAGACATAGCTCCAGGGTGTCAAATACCTAATTTAGAATATCACTTCAAAGTACTCCGACTAATTATTGGACCCAGCCAGACGAATGACTAAAAGTTGTGGGAGACAGGTGATTGTCAACTCCACGAAAGCAATACTGCCCTAAAATGGAAAACTGCAGTATCTGCAAAATTTTCAAAATTGAGATATGCCACCTGTTGGGCTCGTGAAACACTAATGCACAAGTTACTGCAGTTTCAGAATGGCTCTTCAATGCTTTCCACTAGTATTTAGGGGTTCCATTTGCAGTATCTGCAAAATCAGTAGTAAGGAAAGGGAGTATCTACCATTTTTCTAAGTTTTGTACTTTTGCATATACTGTAGTCTCCCATTTTATGGCAGAATACTCAAGCTCACCAATCTCATTTCGTCCAGGACTTTTGGTCAAGCACATGATTACATTAGTACCACTCACATGACATAGCTGCAAACGATGTTTTGGTGACTCTTTTCTAAACTGAATATATCTCTGAAACGTACGATTTTGGGAACCGCCAAGCTGTTGAAAATTGCTACGGAGACATTGTTGTCGATCTAAATCACTTTTAATAACGAGTAAAAATATTTCCAAGAAGAGAATGACTTCTGGATTCAGTTTGTTGGGTTTCTTAGGGCATAATAAGGAGACTGAAGTCTGAAAACTTTTATAAACTTGTTGTATTTGAACAGCTACCGGTTGTGTAAATTCCAGTAAAAGCTGATTTGTATTTGTTTTATTGTCATGGATTGTCTCAATGACTGAAGTGGCTCACTAGAAAGTAGTTTACCATCATAACCAAGTGTTTAATTGTTTATTGCGTTTTAGGCTAAAATACATAAGCATGGAAAGTACTTGTCACTTTTTTCATCAGATATGTCAGAATTTCTTCATTTGGCTCTTCATTTGGATACAAGGCTTTATAGTGACAACTTTTCTAAAATGTAAGGAAACTGTGTGGGTGTGTGTATTATATCTGTATGTATATATATATATATATATATATATATATATATATATATATATATATATATATATATATATATATATATGTGTGTGTGTGTGTGTGTGTGTGTGTGTATGTATGTATGTATGTATGTATGTATAGAGTGTGTGTGTGTGTGTGTATAGTGAGGGGTGGTGCAAGACAGTATTATCTTTCAGGCTTTTTTCTTTATCTCGTGCAGGGCATTCAGTATGAAAACAGTTATTTAAATGGAAATGTCATAAAAATAAAAGGCAGGAATGGCCCGCATCCTGAAACGAAAGGCACTCAAGATATTAGGTCTAACAAAGAAAGTTTTCACAAAGTTTATGTTCTGTTATTTCTCTATCGGACAGATCCTTCATATATATAATATATAATTTATATATATATATATATATATATATATATATATATATATATATATATATATATATATATATATATATATATATATATATATATGTGTGTGTGTGTGTGTGTGTGTGTGTGTGTATGTGTATGTATATATATACGTACATACATACATATATATATGTATATATATTCACATATATGTGTGTGTGTGCGTGTGCATATGTGTGTGTGTAGAGGTGCGTTCGGATGTATCTGGGAAACATTCCTCTGCGAAAACATATCCCAGATTCCTCAAAATACTCAGAAAAAAACATCTCACTTAAATATCATAAATTTTCTAAGAAAATCATACTTCAGATCTGAGTTGAAAATAAAGCCAACAGAATCTTTTTGCGATAGTTATATTCGAAAGTTCATATCACGGTATCGTTTCATTGAGTCATTTTCAGATATTAAGAATTTCAACAGCAACAGCTGGTGAGGAAGATGGCATTTAACTACACACTCCTAATTGATGCCTTGAATAGCAGAAGATATTTTCAAATCAAAGAAGTCTTTATAAGCGAAAGAAAGTTGCCCATAAGATTAAAGATTGGGTCTATATCTGTTCCTCTTCCATCAGTCAATTAACCGTCACAAGAATGTTTGACATGTTTAAGAAAGTTATTCTGATGACATGGTGCTGGAACGATTCTGGTTATTCAGTACCAGGTGAACGTCACAGGCATTATCATTAAGCATTCCACAGTGTCTGTGATTTTCTTTACCTTCTTAATATGAATGACGGATATCATTCTTAACTGTTATGGTATCTTCACAAACAGATTAATGAACTGGCATGCTCCTGAAATTTTATTTCTTATTGACTCTATTTTAATTAAAAATAGCAAAGTAACAATGTTTATTTTACAAGTATAATAAACAGAATTAACTAAGCATGGCAAACTATTATTGTTTACTCTGAAAAGTATAGTAAACATAACAGAATTCTCTAAAAGTATAAACCAATTCAGTTGGTGACAAATATTTTAATACATTATTGATATCTTGCAGCTTACAGCACTGCCACAGTTTCTTACCTAACCTAACATGTTCTTTACACTGACCATTTAATTTAAGAGATATATTTTATGATGCATAACCTCAAAAATGATAGCATATCAAAGAATAATAATAATATGTCTGATAAGAACAGAGGTGATTAGTTGTGCTATCTACTAGTTTAGATATGATGCAATTGAAAACTGAATTCTCTGTACTTTGAGAATAAATTGCACTCAGAAGGAATCTCATTATTCCATTTGGTTATAAATAATCCTCAATGCACAGTAAACTAAACTATTATTATTATTATTATTATTATTATTATTATTATTATTATTATTATTATTATTATTATTGTTGTTGTTGTTGTTGTTGTTGTTGTTGTTGTTGAAAAGTATGGCTGTATTTTGCGAATTTATCTTATAGAGGATCTTTTCCATTTTCCTTATAATTCGCTTTTCAGGCTCAGCGATGGTGGTCAGCAACTGCCTGTTCATGTTGGAAAAGGACAAGTGGAACGCGGGAAATATTTTAATTTTTATTGAAATATTCAATCAGAAATCCATGGATTCCTTCGTGGTCTCGAGACCAATCCACTGATTTCTGATTGAATATTTCATTAAAAATAAAAATATTTCCCGCATTCCACCTGTCCTTTTCCCAGTATGAATAGTGGCCGGTTGCTGACCAACATCGCTGAGCCTGAAAAACGAATTATAAGAAAAATTGAAAAGATCCTGTATTAGATAAATTCGCAAAATACAGCAATCCTTTTCAACAAAACGTGTTTTAAAGAGGGTGTGCTTCCTTCATATATTATTATTATTATTATTATTATTATTATTATTATTATTATTATTATTATTATTATTATTATTATTATTATTATTATTATTATTCAGATGATGAACCCTGTTCGTGTGGAATAAGCCCACAGGTAGCCACTAACTTGAAATATAAGCTTCCAAAGAATAAGGTGTTCATTAGAAAGAAGTAAAAGAAGGTATTTGGAAATACAGAAATAAGAGATCACTTATTAAAAAGAAAAGCGAAATTAACAAATTCATAAATAAATAGAAAAAATTTAAGTAAATTATTAAAATAGTTAGTGGCTAAATATTCGAAAATTATATGTATATGTGTTTGTGAGTACTGGCTTCCTTTTACTTTTCCAGAGGGGATATTTCTGGCGTGTTGGTTGATGTCTTAATTGTCCAGGCCATACATGCAAGGTCTAGCTCTTTGTTCTTCATATTTACAACCTTTATTAACGCTGCTGACTATTTTCTCATTATGATTCCAGTTACTGATGCTTACGTGATAACATTTTTAAAGAATAAATGCCTTAGACATTTCGTGCTAAATAGTACCGTTCTTTATGAGAAAATGTATTTATACTTAAACGTTCTTAAAGTGTAAGAGCCAAGTGCTATTCTACTTGTATATTGATAATTTTCTTAAATTTTTATTTATTTATTTATTTGTTAGTTTTTTTTTTTAATAAGTGATCTCTTCCCTCTGTATTTCACATGACATTCTGTTAATTCTCTCTAATGAACACCATATTCTTAAGAAGCTTCAATTTCAAGTTAGTGGTCCCTGTGGGCTTGTTCCACATAAATAGGGTTCGTCTTCTGAATAATAATAATAATAATAATAATAATAATATAATGATAATAATAATAATAATAATAATCCCTGTTAATGAAAGTATAGCAGCATTGGCACATAACAACTTCAACTGTTCCCTCATTGCAGAACACATAAATTACATTGTGGTTTTTTTAGTCTTACCAGATTAACTGAAAATAATATGGAAAGAGAAATAATAATGCTTCGTCAGATACGCATCAAACTTATTATTTTTAATTATTATTAGGAGATAAAACCGTTCAATAAGATAAATCTTCAACACAAAAATTCACGTTTGTAAAAAAATGGAGATATACGTGCATAATGATGGCTATGCATAATTGAATATGGTATGGGGAAAAATTTATTATTATTATTATTATTATTATTATTATTATTATTATTATTATTATTATTATTATTATTATTATTACGAGGCAATAGGCCCTCTAATAGACAGGTCCTGTAAAATAAAATGACTGCATCATTTGAATTAACGTTATACTGAATCTCCTCAATTATACGTATAACTGTTTACTCTTCTAAGTTAATATTGGACGACAGTTGTACAACGTTCATACTCTGGTAGAAAGAAATTAAGCACGAGGAGAACTACAGTAATTTTTCAACTCTGCTTAATTAAACAAATAAGTAAGTGAAATGCGGGTGGATGATCCCGTAGAGTTAATCATCTAGATTTCCGGATTGTGGCGCAGGTCTTCGAATCCTTTTCAGGCGTTTTCTTGTCACTGACGTTTCAACCAACTCGATGGTCAGGATCTAGATGGGTGAGACGAAAATGTTGCAAGCATCTAACATGCTAGCATTCTTGACCTTCGACGAACGTCCGAAAAGTCCGATTTATTGGAGGTATTTCCTCAATGAATGTAGCTAAGCTTATATGTGACCCTCTGGTCAAAAGTCAAAACACTCTCTGTACAAACGAACTCATGTAGCTTCTAATCATAGTCAAATAGGAGAAATTATACCCATTCCAGTGTATTTTCTGGCTTCTGCTGTCTGAATCAGTTACTTATTGCACCTGGTAGTACACTGACTGTGGCGAGTTGTAGCCTTAGTCGTAAAGTGCATGGAGCTGGCAATTTCATTCCATAATATTGTTGGTATACAGAAGGATGTATCTGGTGACGCAATCTTCATAAATAAAAATACGGACACGCACACACACATATTAATTAATTTCCCAGTGTTTTGCCTGTTCCTCGGTGTCCTTTGTGTAAAATTTCCCTTTTAAGTCGATTGCCGTTTTCTATGTTCTGACTTTGCCTTTGTATATAATTTTTCTGTTATTTTTACAGTCAGTGCTGTTTGTTTTTTAATTCTAGAACCCCTGATGATGTAATCATGCGTTCTGAAACGTTGGGAATAAACATGTAATCAAATGACTATTCAAGAGTATATATATATATATATATATATATATATATATATATATATATTTATATATATATATATATATATATATATATATATATATTTATATATATATATATATATATATATATATATATATTTATTATATAATATACATATATATATATATATATATATATATATATATATATATATATATATATATATATATATATATATATATATTATATGATATACATATATATATATAATATATATTTATATATATATATATATATATATATATATATATATATATATATATATATATATATATATATATATATATATATATATATATTATATATATATATATATATATATATATATATACATACATATATATATATATATATATATATATATATATATATATATATATATATATATATATTTATATATGTGTGCGTGTATGCTTATGTATGTGAATGCATATGTGGTGGACTCATTTAAAAACTTCTCTAAAAATTGGAAGACATGTATTTAAGGACAATGCAAATACCTCTCTAAGAGCTGATTAAAGCTCTAAAAATTGGAAGACATGTATTTAATGACAATGCAAATACCTCTCTAAGAGCTGATTAAAGCTACGTTCAATCTTGTTCCGCAATGTAATGCAAAGATTTTGGATAATTATTTTTCGTACCAAGTCGCAGCAGCAGTACTAGCGATTGGAGTCAACCGCCACAGGAAAAGAGTAATGCTTTCAATTTCAACTTCCCCAGGGTGCGGACGTGTCTGGGAAGTCCAAAAGAGAAAAAGCGTCCAAAAGCCTTCTGGAATCTCCTCCCCTGTCATGAAAGTCGTTCGGGTGTCATTTGGAATATTCCAACGGGAATTAGGGGCGTACACCATCCTGGTCGAAGTGATGTCAGTGGCTTTGATGATGCGAGGTAAGGGAATTGAGTTCTTGTTTCTGTTCATTTTTTTTTTACTTTTCTTTTCTTTTCATTTTATATAAAATTCAGTTACATTAAAAAAGCTCTCCATTTACATGCATTTTTGTATTCTTGGTTGATGCATTCATTGTGTGGTAACTTAAACCTAAATAGTTTCCTGTTTACCCAACGTGAAATAATACATGTATATGTTACATTTATATGACCATTCAGGCATTAACAGAATTCTTGGTAATATATTGCCTAGGTACCATAGATTCATTTAGGCTTCAGCACAGGCCAAAATAAAGGCCCACTCCCCTAGTTGGATGGAGACTACAAACTTCCAAAGATAGATATCATATAATTCCGTAGGGGATATTAGTTTTCCATATTGTATATATATATATATATACATGTGTATATATATATATATATATATATATATATATATATATAAATATATATATATATATATATATATATATATATATATATATATATATATATATATATATATATATATACTATAAACATATACTATATATGCATATATGTACAGTATATGCAAACAATTGCTTGTACTTTTATGCTTCTTGTTATTTTTGTTTTAATTTGCCTTTGAAATTAATTGTTAGGAATCTAGCTATTGAACATTAAAATATTTGGTTTGTTGTATTTATTTAATTACATATAGACGTTTTCACTATAATTGACATTCTTGGCAGTTGTATATATATAAATATATATATATATATATATATATGTATATATATATATATATATATATATATATATATATATATATATATATATATATATATATATATATATATACACACACACATATATATATATATATATATATATATACATATATATATATATATATATATATATATATATATATATATATATATATATATATATATATATATTCATTATGCATGTATGTATGTGCAGTATATATATATATATATATATATATATATATATATATATATATATATATATATATATATATTATGCATGTATGTATGTATATATGTGTATATATATATATATATATATATATATATATATATATATATATATTATGCATGTATGTATGTATATATGTGCAGGATATATATATATATATATATATATATATATATATATATATATATATTATGCATGTATGTATGTATATATGTGCAGGATATATATATATATATATATATATATATATATATATATATATATATATATATATATATATATATATATATATATATATATAAATTTATGTGTGTATATTATTTTTATTTACATATATTTATATATATGCCAATGAGCAAGGGACGTGAAAGCCGGAATACAGACATCAAACGGGAAGGCGGACAGGAACACTCTTGAATAGTCATTTGATTACATGTTTATTCCCAACGTTTCATAAGGCATGATTACATCATCAGGGGCCCTAGAATTAAACAAACAAAAAGCACTGGCTGTAAAAATTACAGACAAATTATATGCAAAGGCAAAGTCGGAACATAGAAAACGACAATCGGCTTAAAAGGGAAATTTTACACAAAGGACACCGAGGAACAGGTAGAACACTGAGAAATTAATTAAAATAATAAAACATATAAAAGAAAAATGTGATTTTAAATTGTAAGTGCTTTAAAACATAACTATTTTGAATATAATTTTTTTTACATGTCTTTTATATGTTCTATTTGTTTTAATTAATTTCTCAGTGTTTTGCCTTTTCCTCGGTGTCCTTTGTGTAAAATTTCCCTTTTAAGTAGACTGTCGTTTTTTATGTTCTGACTTTGTCTTTATATATATATTTTCTGTAATTTTTATTGTCAATGCTTTTTGTTTTTTAATTCTAGAACCCCAGATGATGTAATCATAGATTATGAAACGTTGGAAATAAACATGTAATCAAATGACTATTCAATATTGTTCCTGCCTGCTTTCCTGTTTGATATTATATATATATATATATATATATATATATATATATATATATATATATATATATATATATATATATATATATATATATATATGTATGTATGTATGTATGTATGTATATATATGTATATGTATATATATGTGTGTGTGCAAACTCAATAAATTATTAAGCAGATACGATTAGAGAGACAGACACTTGCACGAACACAGAGAGAGAGAGAGAGAGAGTTTCGTATTCTAAGCAAAGTCCTGCGAATCCTCTTTTGTTTGCGGAATAAAATCATGAAAGACGAGAAGAAAGAGGGAGCGGTTAGTCCGCTTCTCTTTGAGGAAGATTTCCGCTTCGGGGAAAAAATTCCTCGCTGCGGAAAGCAGCAAAGGTTTGGAATTGGAATTCTGCTTTGCGCTTCAAGTGAGCTGCAGTTGCGAAAGGAATGTTGTTTGCTACATAATGACGAGTCTTTCACTGCTTGGGTGCGATGGCAAAGCAGTCGTGATTTTCTGAATTATTATTATTGTTATAGAAATTTAAAATAGAAACTTGATTGTTCCACAAGTTTTAAGCTTTAGTTTTCTGTAAGTAAAACTATTGTGCCGGCTTTGTCTGTCTTATTCAGTCCGCACTTTTTCCTGTCCGCACTTTTCTGTCCGCCCTCAGATCTTCAAAACTACCAAGGCTAGAGAGCAAATTGGCATGTTGATCATCCACCCTCCAATCATCAAACTTACCGAATTGCAGCCCTCTAGCCTCAGTAGGTTTTATTTTTATTTAAGGTTAAATTTAGCCATAACCGTGCTTCTGACAACGATATAGGATAGTCCACCACCGGGCAGTGGTTAATGAATCATGGGCCGCAGCTCATACAGCATTATACCGAAACCACCGAAAAATAGATCTTTTTTCGGTGGCCTTGATTACACGCTGTACAGGAAACTCGTTTCTTTGGCGCATTTTTGAAATTGATTCAGTAATAACTACTCTTTGTTTGTCGGCCGTTCTATCATTCATATATATATATATATATATATATATATATATATATATATATATATATATATATATATATATATATATATATATATATATATATATATATATGTATATGTATATATGTATATGTAGATATATATAAAATATATACATGTGTAACAATGATATATATTTATATATAGATATATATATATATATATATATATATATATATATATATATATATATATATATATATATATATATATATATGAAATTTTTATCACCGTGATTTATATACAGTCATGAAGCTACAAATGTCGTTTAATATCAAATTCACGCTACCTCGGGAGTATCCCGATAGGGAATTATCATCGAAGGGGAATTTATAAGTGATAAATGGATTGTTACTGCCGGGTCGCGATCCCACGACACAGAATATATCCAGCAACTCCAGTCGACGTTCTACCGACCCGGCAGTACCAATCGATTTATTACTTATAAATTCCCCTTCGGTGATAATTCCCTATCTGGATACTCCCGAGGTAGCGTGAATTTGATATTAAGCGACATTTGTAACTTCATGATTATATTAAGTAATCTTGTAATTATCGCCATATTATGAAATAATACCATTCCGGTTTGTCAGGCTGTTATAATTCCTCCCTTTTCAATATTATTCCGTAGTCGAAGCTTTCACAAAATTAAGTAGATTGAGAGAGAGAGAGAGAGAGAGAGAGAGAGAGAGAGAGAGAGAGAGAGAGAGAGAGAGAGACGTGAGTTGAGTTAGGGATTATAAAAACACTAAAGTAAATTGACTCGAGTATTTGAAGCTTTTGACAACCTTCTCTGCTAATAATTTCCTGTGGTTATAAAAAAATTAATTCAGTAACGAAATTTTTACATTTTTCTTTTCATTACTTAGATTGCTTAGTTGCCTTCGGAATAAACGAATGGTTGGAATATAGAAACAATATAGTATTGCTAATAATGAAGATTAGGAAGGACATAAATAATATTAACCTTACAGTTCCAACGATATTTCCAAAGGAATTTTGTTGTATTATAAGGAAAACTGACAGAGAAACAAAAGTTTTGGGAGGACGTGATGTTGAGGTGAATTTATAATGCATATGAGAGTTTGCAGGGGGCCTCACAACCAGCCTTCACAGCATGTAAATTGACCCACGTATGAATTTTATAAAGCCGAAAGGGGACCAGATATAATATTGAATATATTTGAATATTCTTTGCTTTGTTGACTGTGAAAGCTCAACTGTATGGTTCTTAACTTTACAGTGCTGAAAAGAGAAAGGAGAGCAAGGTTAATGTGAGAATTATAAAGAAATAGTAAGGATATGAAAATAGCTATCCTAGTTTTTAGGGCCAGAATTTTATTGAAAAGATAAAAGACATTTTGGAATATATATATATATATATATATATATATATATATATATATATATATATATATATATATATATATACTGTATATATATTGTGTGTATATATATATATATATATGTATATGTATATATATAGTCTATATATATATATACATATATATGTATATGTATATATATATATATATATATATATATATATATATATATATATATATATATATATATATGAATGTATGTATATAATATATACTATATATATATATATATATATATATATATATATATATATATATATATATATATACACACATACATATATATATATATATATATATATATATTATATATATATATATATATATATATATATATGTATATATTACTTTCCTTTTATTTCCTTTTACATAAACATGGTTACTATTATGGCAGAAATGAAGACAATTGAAAGGTAGCGTTGTTGATAAACAGCCTTCATTCTAGGCGTTCAGAAAACAATCTGGTATAAAAAAAAGTACTTATAAACCCTGATTTTAATAAGTTGTCCTCATGTTAAAAAAAATGTAAATTAACATATATAATTTGAGTATTTTAAGAATGATGTAAGACAAAGGCACCTAAGTAATTAGGCTTCCTTAATACTGTACTAAGCTGTGCTTTGTTTTAACTTCTCTCATTCAAGATTAATAACCAAGCACTCTCTGTTAACTCGCGCTTTAATATTGTTTGAACTAAGTGGAGCAAGCGAACGTTCAGATGTTTGATTAGCCTTCAGTTCCCTGTATTTTTGGCTATTGTCGTGTCGTCATTAAAATACACAATTAATGCAAGAGTAACGTAGGCTTTCGGTTTTAGGGACATTTTTTTTTTAGCTCTAACATCAGTGTCTTTTTCTTACGAATATGGACGCAGGATTATAAATTATGAGAACTGTTAAGTTGATTTATTTGTTTTGCAAGCGTTTAACGATGAATATTCTTTCGAATGCAGATTATATATATATATATATATATATATATATATATATATATATATATATATATATATATATATATATGTTAATACCTCTTTCTTGGATATACTTCGTAAAGAGTGCACGTATTTCTGAGTACGAGAACTGGTAAAATTAAGAATTATTAAATACGTCCATTAGGTTTGTGGCACGATGATAAAGATCATAAAAAAAATTTTGATTTTGAAATTATTTTGAGATGTTTCCTCGTAACCTCTTTATCATGGTGTACCATAAGTAAAGAAAGGTGTTAAACGATGGTATGGAAGACGGTCTGCAGTATTAGTTACCAACTTGCTCCAAACATTCCATTATTAACTAGAAACTATCTTATATCTTTACACTCAAAATGGGTGTGCTTTCCTGTGATTATGACATGTATTCTCTGCTCATAAATTAACCAAGGATGCCAGATAATTTATTACTTTTTATTATTAATTTTTATGTACGCTGGGGCCTTTTCTGCCATTCAGCACTTAAGAAAGACAAAAGAGAGAGATGGCGTGGTTGGTCAGCAAGATATGAAGATCCAAGAAAGAAAGGTGAAGTATATATAAGGATGTAAAGATGGAACTGGGAGAAAATCCCACAAGAGTTGGAATAGAAGTCAGTAGAAAGGAACATGGGATGGATGTAAAGTAAAAGGCTAAACAGTGTGTGTGCAGATAGGTGACGAAGGGACTCTGCAAACTTCCTTACGCGATGCCTACAGTGCACCACGTGAGGTCACTGACGTCACCAGCTCTCTACGGGAAGTTTTATTTTTTTAATGAACGCTGATATAGTCCAATCTGTCAAGATACTTCCGGATCCTTCATTGTTTAAAATATTTAATACAAAATCATTGAAGTGAAGTAAAATGCCACATTGGTTCATGTGATACTGCAAACTCCTTTCCTAGTAGGGGTGTAGTGCTGTCAGTGCACCTCACGTGGTGCACTGTAGGAATTACTAAAGTGTGTTTTAAGCCCACTTAGCTGAACGCACTTTTGAAAGGAACTATCACTCGAAGCGCTCCTGATTTTCACCCCGATCTAAGATTATACAAAGAGATCAGCAAACCCGTGGTTCACTGTAGGCATTACGAAAGGATGTTTGCACCCACCTTTTAGCCTTTAGCTTTGCGTACACTCTAGCTTCCTTTCTTCAGTCTTGCTGTCCAACACTTCTAACTGTTTCTAAGAGTGAGGACCATGGAGTTTAGTGCCTTTAAAAACTGGATTAAATGCGTGAAAGGTTTGGAAGTCTGCATAAAGGTGCCAACTTTCTTCATCCTTTAAGTATGTATGTATTGTATGTATGTATGTCGAGAAAGATGAGGAGACTTTCTTCTTATAAAAAATACCATGTACTGAAATACTTAAGCTTTATTTTTATTAAAAACACTATGTACTGGAATACTAAAAAGTAGTGTAACGCGAGACGACCGTTGATTTTAATTAGAACATATAAATGGGTAATCCGAAAAAATGTCCATTCTAGCTAAAACAAGCATTGGTTCTGCAATAAAACATCAGTGGTATTTATCTCATTTTATTAAAAGAAACAACACAAGACACGGAAACGTTAACACCAGAGCACGTGTACACGGTTCTCTCTCTCTCTCTCTCTCTCTCTCTCTCTCTCTCTCTCTCTCTCTCTCTCTCTCTCTCTCTCACAGTTGTCTATCCTTTCTCTCTCTCTCACTCACGCACACAAACACACAGCCACACACATTATATATATATTTATATATATCCCACCATCAATTTGTTGTTAACATAGAACATTCATAAAATATTTTACTCGGAATGAACCCATCCACAACATATCACAGGTGTAGCCCTCATAAGTTTGTAATCCGTAGAGTTTACAAAAAAGAGAAATCTAAATCGCTATTCATATATAAAACTCTCGTTTACTGTCTCAACTATCTATATTTTTTTTATAATATTTATATATATATATTTATATTCACTGCCAAGTTTCACAATATTTACAAACATTTCAGCAGTGTTGAATCCCAACATATACACATCTTTTCACAACATATTGGCAAATGTTAAAAACAACATTTTTATATCTTTTTCTTTTTATTTTGGTGTCCAAAAATAGTGTATCCTATTGATCGTTTCTAGTTAATCTTGGCCCGTGGATTCTCGTTATCTCTTATCAACTTGTACTTCCCCTTCTTTGTCGTATTTAACAAGAACCCAGATGGACTCTTGCCTTGTACCATTCCTCGGCTTGTTTTTCTTCTATATTAAAGTATTTTACATTCATTATAAGCTTAATCAGACTTTATTTACAGCAATAGGTAAAGTAGTAGTAAAATTGAGACATGAAAATAAAAATATCGTTTAGAATTATGAATGCAAATTTACTATTTACAAGTCGGCTTTTATGAAAAGAAACGATCAATTGTGAAAGTAAATTGCCAACTCCTAATCCAATTTAAAATGCAACGAAAATACAGTGTGTGGATTGGCATGCCGGCTAATAAATGAAATGCTGTGAATTAAGAAGAATGTCGGTCATAATAATGTTTAATTTGATCAACTGTTTAAGTTTATTAACCTGTTCCGTGGTAATCGTATTTCGAAAGTTATCAGATGAAAATCCTTTGGTATATAACTTTGTTTGCCTATTAGGGTATTTTCAGGATCCGTTGAAAGATTTTTCTCGTCTTTCTGAAAGCCCAAGAGCAAAATAACAAAGGTCCATTGGCTTTACAATCAACTAACTTCAAAAGAAATGATTAAAAGTGAAATTCTAAAGAAATGATTCAAAGTGAAACTAATTTGCAATCTCCTGATTCAGTTTAAACCAACAAAAATCAAGAGTGTGAATTATTCACCATCCTTTTGAAAGTACAAGAGCAAAATAAAACGGGAATTGGCCTTACACCCAACTAACTTCAAGAAAAAAATAAAAACGGATATTCCAGGAATATCCGCATCTCACTTCCACGCCAGTTCCGAAATTCCGAAAATCCCTCTTCAAGAAGAAGACTGGCACATACATTGAAAAGGTGCGCGCGAGGTCGTTAACACAAGTGCCTCTTGTTATGGTTATGACAACCATCACTCTTCATTAGCCTCAGAATTTCGATACTCAATTAGCAGTGTGTGTGTGTGTGTGTGCCGTTAGAGCTGGAATAAATATGGTTAATTACCGTTTTTTTTTTCAGTAACCAGAAGCTTGATGATGCGTGTTCCCTCGTAATGAAGTAAAGATTATAATGAATCCCAAAGATTTGGGATAATTTTGTGTTATATTTGGATATACGTGCAAAAAATTATACACACACACACACACACACACACACATATATATATATATATATATATATATATATATATATATATATATATATATATATATATATATATATATATATGTATGTATGTATGTATAATTTTCAGTATCACGAGGATATTATTGTTAAATCCAAATTTTAAGCCACAAATAGCCAAATTGATATCGAATTTCTGTACCTTGGAAATAACTTACGCCCAATGTGTATAAATAATAAGCAAATCTTTCCTGACCAGAATTCGAACCTATGCCTTGTTAGTTGGATATTAGGATGGCTGTGACAGTATCCGATCAGCTAACACAAGAATAGATTTAATCTCTGTGGTATTTAATCCTGACGAATTCAGGGTCTGTAATTACAATCGAAATCGACCCATCTTCATCTTAATAGCTGAGTGGTATGGATGCTACTGAAGGATATATATGTATTGTATAGTAACTTGTTTATTCTATACATGCCAATTTTTATATTTGTAGATATTATCCTTCAAATAAACCATTATTTTGGAATTTACTTTGCCAGAACACTGACTTGCAGCATAAGGGTATAAACTTCTATGCCTTTCGGGGTTAATATATATTTGAGGCACTGACATAATCCGTTCAGCTACCAAGAAAGGAACGAATGTATTTCGATTCTGTGGTATATATTCCTATCGAAATCAGGTTCTGTATTAAGAACTGAAATCGACCTACCTCAAACATGACAGCCAGTGATAAATTTGTAACACGTGGTTCTAGATGTATGATGAATTGTCAATTTGACAAGCAGCATTGTTTGTACATACAAATATTAAGATACCAATATAAAAGTAATATCGAATTTACATCATCTCTGTCAGTTATACGTAAAGGAAATTATACGTAACAAGCACATCTGACCAGGATTCAAACATATACATTGTTGAGTTGATATGTGGCTGGCAGTGACTTTAGCAATTTAGCTATTAAGTGAGGTAAGAATGAAATTTTACTCTTGTACATATGTCTGTCGAATTAAGTGTTGTGTACATGCGTGTATATGTATATATATATATATATATATATATATATATATATATATATATATATATATATATATATATATATATATATATATATATATATATATATATATATATATATATATATATATATATATATATATATATATATATATATATATATATATATATATATATATATATATATACTAACAGGACCTCATTCAGACTGGATGGTATCTAGTGGAGATATTTATTTAAAAAAAATATATATCAACTAGATACCATCCAGTCTGAATTAGGTCCTGTTAGTAATTGTACTAATGCACAGAACAATTGTGTATGTGATAAAGTGTGTGTGTGTATGTATATATAATGCATACATGTATGTGTAAGTGATGTATATGCGGAGTTTGTTTACTAAACATATTTGTTTTTTTAATAAACAATTTAATTTTATTATTTCAAGTCCTTATACTGAGATATCATGGAAGCCTTGGGAGGTAAACGAATTAGGAACTGGATAATAATAAAACAGGAGAACGGATAAAGCAGAAGATTCCAAATAAGCCAGAAAAAAAATAAATAAAAAAGGAAACAAGCAAGACAAAAATGAAAATAAATGTTTTCAAGGCTGTAAGTTCAAGCTAACTCGATTGCTTTGTTCTTTTTTTTTCTTACAGTAACTGGGTTTAGATTCAACGCTTTTCTTTCTTTCTTTGTCTTTTGCCAATCTCCTTGATGCAAAAAAATCTGTTGATTTTCCTCACAGTTTAAAAAAAGTGGTTTGCAATTTCCCAAAGGTCAACTAACAAAGTATTTTCGTTTTCTAATTAAGTGCTGAAACCAGATTATGATCATCTTCATCCACATTTTCTCTTTCTAATATATTTTCTTTTAATACATACAAAATTATATAACATAATTCACTTAGTGAAGAAAAATTCTACACCATTTCATCAAACGTTCTATAAAAATAACTGATAGATATTGATTCCACATCAGCTTATTTTCAGTCTTGAAACAATACCCCAGGAATTCATTTCTCTTGGATCACCTGACTTCTGCTTAGCGGTTGCAACTATTCTCACACTCGTAAACGACCACAGCCCACGCCTTGAAAATTACAGCTCCAGTAACAACTGAACCGCTCTTTTATTTTTCACTGAAGTCACGTAGAAAAAAAATTTCACCAAGTTCTAGTGACATATAAGAGAGATAAATGCTTAGTTACCCCAACTCAAGGCCACTTAATGACACCATTATACACACAAGCAAAATAAAAATATTTTCTTCATGCGCCCTCTTCTTCTTCTTCTTCTTCTTCTTCTTCTTCTTCTTCTTCTTCTTCTTCTTCTTCTTCTTCTTCTTCTTCTTCTTCTTCTTCTTCTTGTCTGAGGTATATTCAACGTGAAATTAGGAATACGTTACTCTTTCGTCTCTGACAAATAGTGGGAGACCATTGTCTGTAACATAACGAGGTTTGTAACTGAAGCCAAAGAACTCAGTATTTTCCAGAGGTCTGTTGACTGATAGCACCCTTTTGCTGAAGTAGAAATATTGTGCAATATATCCTTTGACTATGCTTTATCATGTTTTTTACCTATATTTTGTCATTCCTTTCGACGAAGGACATCCTTACACCCTTGACCATGATGAAAGGAAAATGAAATGAAGTCTCTTTTCACGGAAATGTTGTGGTCCATTTTTATAGAGGTTCTTCGCAAACAGCCACTCACAACAGAAACACAGATTGTCTGTCTCTCCGTGATGCCCATCTCGGAGTAACGAACGAACGAAGTCACGAATGGGACAGACACACGCACACTCACGATTCCACGTCCCTGGAAACCTCCTTCGAAATCGCAAGATCCCCTTTTTTTTTGTTTTGATATAAATACACCCGAAAGAGGAATGGGGAAGCCCTTTCAGGAAGGAATCCTTACTAGTTGATGTCCTACAGTAGGATACTTGGAAATGTTGGGTATGCTCGTGCTCGTGTGTTGTGTGTGTGTGTGTGTGTATATATATATATATATATATATATATATATATATATATATATATATATATATATATATATATATATATATATATATATATATATATATATATATATATATATAGATAGATATATATATATATATATATATATATATATATATATATATATATATATATATATATATATATATGTGTGTGTGTGTGTGTGTGTGTGTGTGTGTGTGTGTGTGTGTGTGTGTGTGTTCTTATGTGCGTGTGTGTGTGGTAGTTACAAAGTGTATAGGGGTAAAATACATGATCTTTTTCAACAGTATGATTTCAGGGTGAAAAAGACAACGTGAAATCGCTTGCAAGTTAAAAGGGAGAAGTAGGTACTGCAAGTTAATGTTAATTTCATTCATTTTAACATGATTTTCTACAAATTTATCATGAGCAGAGAGGGCTATATCGAAACAGGACAATCGAAGAGGGTACACGTAACTGTTGTAATAAAGAAACCAATTATAAAGAAGATAGCGTTCATGGTTACTTAAATACATCAAATAACTGTATTAAAAAAACTTTCTTTTAATGGACAACGGTGGAAAATAGCAATGTTGCTAAAACGTTGAAAATGTTTTTTTTCTTAAAAACAATCATGCATTGTGGCTCTTTGCAAGCTGGTAATTTTCAGCCGAAATTATTATTTTTTCCCGTTTGTTTTCTCGGTTTTGTGAGCTAATGTCGTTAACTAAATAAGGTTTGTGGCCAATTGCGTGAGTATTTTCCCCAGCACCTCTTTGGACATCAAAGGAAATGAGGTTTATCCAACCTTCTTCCGAAAGTTTCCAACCTGGAAAAAAATGGAAAAAATATTGTGAACATTTTCTTGTCTCTGTTGCCACATGAAAAAATTTTGGTGTAATTAACTGAGGTAATTTTATTTGTAAATATATAATATATGGACATGTATATATTTGTATAATGCTCTGGTAGTTATATATGATAAATAATTTTGTTTCAGTTTATTCATTTGTATATATTTGAAGTGTGGATCTTTGTATTTTTGTATAATGCTCTGGTATTTATACGACGTATAATGATTTAAAAATTTTTTGATGCTATAGTTTAATTTGTCTAAACAGAAAACTGTTTTCCCATTGAAATCAGAATTCATTCATTTAAAAACACTCTAAAAAGCGATATAATATTTATCCTATAGTAATAAACAATTCTTATTGTTTTTCATTTTTCAAAGGGTTACAAACCTGAATTTTTTTTTAGTGCTAAATACCGTTACCTATGCAGATGTAACTTAAATAGATTTATTTTTCCACCGAAATATAATTTAGACATTTATTTTCCCTCTTAGATATAATTTAGACGTTTATTTTCCCCCTTAAATATAATTTAGACAGATTATTTTCCCCATTAGATATAATTTAGATTTGTTTTCGTCCCTAAATATAATTTAGACAAATTTGTTTTCCCCACTGAAATATAATTTCGACATTTATTTTCCCGCTGAAATATAATTTAGACATAAATT
>NC_089783.1:35619124-35629124 GCF_040412425.1 Macrobrachium rosenbergii | reverse complement strand
GTGATAGTTTTGCATTATTCATAGGATAATTTGAAATACTGTAAATATTTTTCTTTGAGAGACATCATTTCGTACATATTTTTCATGTTTTTTCCAGTGGAAACATGATTTCACTTTAAGTACGATAGACCAATGCAAAACAATATTTTATATTGTGAACAGCTTTTACAGCACCAGTATATTCTTCCTCTTCTTCTTCGTTTTAACGTGATTTTTCCCATTTTTCATATGGGGTAAGCACAATGCCTTCTTTTGAAGGACTTTGATTTGGCGTTGGGGTAGGCCGTAGCCTCGATCGGCTGCCCTGCCTGATCGCTTAGACCCCGGTAGCACGTGTATATGTATCATGCCAAATCCCCAGCTCCCTTTCCCCTACCAGCGAGGAGACGGGAGCGGTTTAGGCCGACAGTTCGAGACGTGTAAGGCGCCAGACACATTCTTCCATAAGGATATTGTCACTCTCTCCCATATTTGGATATAGCAAGAAAAACTCTATTTACCTCTCATTTCTTTTCGTTGATAAAGGAGACAAGAGTATTGTATTTCTCGTTGGTGCAGTCTTTCACAAACACTTATTTTAATATAAAAAAGGAGTGTTAAACGACTATCAGCTTCCACAGGAAACCACTGCAAAATGAAAGTACCACGAATGACAGAAAGTCATGAGACAATGTTTATTTATTTTATTGAGTATCTAAATACAAAAAAAATTAGATGTCGATACAGTCATTGAGAGGTGACGATCATAATAACCTATACTTAAACCGGGTTTGGGTGTCATTCGTTGTCCTGGAAATAATAATAATAATAATAATAATAATAATAATAATAATAATAATAAGACCTGAAAATCGAAATAAGAAGTATATGGAATATCCCAGTGGAAATTGTACCCATAATCATAGGAACACTAGGCACGATCCCAAGATCCCTGAAAAGGAATCTGGACAAACTAGATGCCGAAGTAGCTCCAGGACGCATGCAGAAAAGTGTGCTACCTTAAACAGCGCACATAGTGAAAAAGTGATGGACTCCCAAGGAGGCAGGATGCAACCAGGAACCCCACACTATAAAAGCTACCCAGTCGAATAGGATGACTGTGATAGACCAACAAAAATAATAATAATAATAATAATATGAGGAAGGTAAAAACGCTGGGTTATTTTGCAGTATGTTATGAACAGACCAACAGTTTTACTAGAAACATGTTTTCCTCAAGAATAGTGGCATTATGAAAAAATAACGCATGTTCATTTAGGTTCCAAACACGTAAACATCCTGGAATGCTAAACACAACAGAAAGATAATCTATGTCAGCGTAAGAATAATTATTGAATAGAAAGAGATTATAAAAACAAATAAAAAACCACAATCGTATCACTTGCCACAAGACATTCACAAACACCAATCAAGAAAAACATCCTGGAACGCTATATACAACAGAAAGATATTTTATTTCAACGTAAGAATAATGATTGAATAAAGAGAGATTATAATAAAACAAGCAAAAAACCTGCATTCGTATCATTTTTACTCAAGACATTCGCAAACAAGACACAATGGAAAGCAAAGTACTTCCTGCTCATTGTAAGAAATAAAAAAAAAAAAAACTCTCAGACCTGGATTTCCAATAACGACTGAGGAATAATATACAACCGCCCTCCTTTTCCTTCTGAAACCGAGCACCGTAGGCATTACTTAAGGCTCTTTGCAGCGAACCTTCGCCCCCTAGTTGCAACCTCTTTCATTCCTTTTCCTGTATCTCCGTTCATATTCTCTCTCTTCTAGCTTACTTTCCACCCTCCCCTAACAATTGTTTCAGAGTGCAACTGCGAGTTATTCCTCCTGTTACACCTTTCAAACCGTACTGTCAATTTCACTTTCAGCCCTGAATGATCTCATAGGTCCCAACGCTTGGCCCTCGACCTAAATTCTATAATCCAAAATTCTATCATTCTGAAAACAGTACGCTTATCGATCGGGTGCTCAAATTCCTCCTCCGAGTACCCGCTTTGTGTTTGTTACGTGTGGTTCGATACCTCAATATTTCCGGGACAATTGTTACACCGCTCTCGTGATTGATTTTGGGGGGAGGGGGCGAAGCGAGAACTAGTTGGAGTGATTAATTATACGACTAACCACGTGCCCGACGAGGCCAATAACAGATTCACGACGTTTGGGGTTCTTCTCTTTGAAATGCAGGCTTCGTTACAGGAGGCGGGACTTTTTTCGAAGGGTCTTTGATTAAGATGCTAATTCGAGGCATTCATTGAGTCTCAAATGAGGAGTTGGAGTCGTGTTTTCTGTGAAAAGGATTAGTCTTTTCAGAGAACTAGATCTGAATGATTTCCAATCGTTAGACGCTCTGAAAATGGTCCCAGTGAAAATAATATTGTTCCCATACAGAAAGGAAATCCAATTGAGAAGATGTAAATTAAAATGGCAAAATTGGCCATTTAAAAATTGCATGAATTTAAGAAAGGAATCAGTGATACTTCGAATAGACTGAATGTGAACATTTTGTTTCATGTATCTGATTTATGCGGTAAGATACATTACTAAATTATAAAACTGGATATTTTATTAATTTGGTTAGCTTTTGCCACTTACTGAAAAGTTGTTTCTCCTTAAATGACTGTGGTAACATTAACAATAACTACCACCATTAATAATAATAATAATAATAATAATAATAATAATAATAATAATAATAATAATAATAATGAGAATTAAAAGCCACAGTAGTGTTAACAATATTTATAACACTACTGTCGTTTTTAATTCTCAATAATATAGCCTCGTTACAGGGTCGCCTTCTTTCAGTAATAATAATAATAATAATAATAATAATTAAAACGATAATTAAATATAAATTCAAACAACACCGTAGTCATAGTAACACAACCGCGAGAAATATAGCGAATGTGAAATTGATAAAATCAATCATTTTAACGAAAATAAAACATCAATGAACAGGCCTATCAGAGGCAGTATACTTTATTTAAAAGCCCTTTATTACGTGGAATGTTCCATTACCTTTATGACATATGGAACGCTGTGAGCAATGTCTCTTTGTAGAACCAGACAATCCAACTCGTTGCTCTCTCTCTCTCTCTCTCTCTCTCTCTCTCTCTCTCTCTCTCTCTCTCTCTCTCTCTCTCTCTCTCTCTCAGCAAATACGAATTAAATCAAAGAATCATTTTAACGACAATAAAACATTAATAAACGGGTCCATCAGAAGCAATATACTTCATTTGAAAGCCCTTTGTGACGTGGAATATTTCATAACCTTTATGATACGGAACACTGAGGGCAAAGTCCCTGTGAAGAAACCAAACAATCCAGCTCGTTGCTCTCTCTCTCTCTCTCTCTCTCTCTCTCTCTCTCTCTCTCTCTCTCTCTCTCTCTCTCAGAAAACGTGAATTAAATCAAAGCATCACTTTTGATAAGTTCCTTTCCCATTTCGTGATGAAAGTCCGGGTTAATCGGCGTCGTCAAACAACCTTGGGATTTTAACCACTTAAATTCGTCCCCAGGACGCCGGTTCCCTAACTGACGAGGGGGAGAGTGTTGCTTGAGGCATCTACAATCGTCGAGTAATTATCTTGTCATATTTACATTAAAAGATTTTCACCAAATGCTTGAAACGTGGGTCGAATTTTCGCTCGCCGGGAGTCATTTTAGTCGGTATTATATGAGGCCGAGGAATTATCGTGTTGCTGATAAACGTCTTCCGTGTGATTTGGGGATATTATTGTGTTTAAAATGATAGAAAGGAAATTAGAGAGCTCGTTTAATTTCAGAAATTCCTGGTAGAAAGTGACATTACGCAGGAGAGGAAAAATTCTTGTGTTATTATTCAGGTAATTCTATGTGGAAGGAAAAAAGTCATTTCTGTTAATGAATATATTTACTGGAAAGTACTCTTGTCAAAGGAATATTGTTAACGTTCGTAATTTCAATATGAACTTTACCTTCATACACACACACACACACTCATATATATATATATATATATATATATATATATATATATATATATATATATATATATATATATATATATATATAATGTTGTGAGTCACCAGTTTATAAGCAGATGAACACAAATCTAGACCGGATCAATTACGGAATGGAAAATGAACAGTTTCTTGACACGATCGATACTGGAGGTGTTTCTCTCCGTGAGAAATTGGGTAAAGAAAAGATGAAACTCGAATATTGAAAAGATGTTGAAAACAAATAAAATCAAAGAATTTTCAGGTAATTTTGGACAACAACGACAAATTTCTTTTATATGTCTTCAAGACAGGAAGAGGAGATACGTTCCAATCATATAAAAAAGAAACACGTTAAAGATGATAATAAAATAGTATTAATGACAGAAATATATCTCTCGTATTTGAAAGTGAAAAGCAGCTGGAACCAAGCTTGCTCTTGTCAAACAACTCAAGGTACTCGGATATTGTGTTTTGAATGAAGATAAGATCGAAAAAATGCTGACTCATTGTCAGATCGAGATAGAGAAAGTCGATTGAGGACAAAAGAAGAACCTCTAGAAAAAGTCCCCAAATTTGTTCCGGGAGATAAGTCAGCAATGAATACACATACTAAAGAGAAAGCAAGTAAAAAATGCGCCGAAGTTTCTCCGGCCCAATCGAGTTTACTGTACAGCCGCTACAGCGTATAATCAAGGCCACCGAAAACATCTATCTTTCAGTGGTCTCGGTATAATGCTGTATGAGCCGGGACCCATGAAACTTTAACCACGGCCCGGTGGTGGCCTGTCCTGTATCGTTGCAAGAAGCACGATTATGGCTAACTTTAACCGTAAATAAAATAAAAACTACTGAGGCTAAGGGGCTGCAATTTGAGATGTTTGATGATTGGAGGGTGGATGATCAACATACCAATTTGCAGCCCTCTAGCCTCAGTAGTTTTTAAGCTCTGTGGGCGGACAGAAAAAGTGTGGACGGACAGACAAAGCCATCTCGGTATTTTCCTTCTACAAAAAACTAAAAATAACTTCGGGCCAAATTTTAAACTAGTGTTATACTAACCTTCGTAGTGAAATTATGAAATTTATTGACAGAAGTAGTTTTGATATGAAAAGGAAGGCAGGACTCCCTTAAACGTAATCGAGATGGAAGAAGTTTGAAAGGGTCATTTCCATGAAAGTAAGATAAATCCAACAGAAACAAAAAAAAATGAATATCCAACGATGATTATATAATGATAAGTTCAAGTATAAAATAATTCAAACGTTGGATGAAATAATAAACACGTCAGTTAAGAGATGAAACTCGCCATGCTAGAGCAAATGACTGATATTTGAGATAGCTATCAAAAAGCTAATCCCAGTTTCAAAGACAAAAATTAGTATCCAGTAACAGTTATATGTTGATCAATTCAAGTATAAAATAATTGAAAACCTGAATAAAATAACAAATACGGAAGAAAGAAAGCTAAACTCACCATGCTAAAGAAATTATTTTTAAATGAAGCCACCAACAATCAAATCCCAATTTCACAGACAAAAATTAATATTCAGTAACAGTTATATCTTGAGAAATTCGAGTCAAATAATTAAAACCTTGAATAAAATAACAAATACAGAAGTAAAAACTAAATTCGCTAAGATAGAAAAAAAGATAGATTAAAAAAAATAGATTTTTTAAATAGTTCTCTGAAAGCAAATCCCAACTTCGAAACTCATTCTTACCGTCGTTTATAGGGATGATATCTGGGTTGGCCTCTTCGCTCTCCGTAGTCTCCTCAGTACCTCTGAGAGGGCTTTGGCTCCCTGACCCTTTCTCGTAGACCATCTTGACCTCTGACCTCTGGACTTGACGACGACGCGTCCTGACAACCACGGCTACGACCACGATGATCAGAGCAAGAGACACGACCACGCTTATGACGATGGCCATGATGTTAGTTAGGCCTAATGCTCCAACGCCTGTAGGTGAAGAGAGGATCGTTGCTCCTGTAAGAGGTTGGAAATTTGGGCATTCTCTCTCTCTCTCTCTCTCTCTCTCTCTCTCTCTCTCTCTCTCTCTCTCATAATCCTAACATTCCTCGTTACGTATATACGAATTAGCGTGATAGAAATATAATTGTGACCCAAACCCTGTGAAAAATGGAAATAAGTACTCTCTCTCTCTCTCTCTCTCTCTCTCTCTCTCTCTCTCTCTCTCTCTCTCTCTCTCTCTCTCTCTGTTTACAAGTACTCTAGCATCAAAAAAGTTCCCAATATGTCAAGGAAATGCTAAATAAGACACACCAAGATTTCCCAAAGTTCTCGATAATAAATAAATTCAGAATTAAAAATTTTTATCTTCTTAATAATAATAATAATGATAATAATAATAATAATAATAATAATAATAATAATAATAATAATAATAATAATACAGTGGATCCTGATGGACTGTATTATTATTATTATTATTATTATTATTATTATTATTATTATTATTATTATTATTATTATTATTATTATTATTATTATTAAGATGAACCCTACACATATGGGACAAGCCCACAGGGGTCACTGACTTAAAATTCAAGCTTCCAAAGAATGTGGTGCTCATTAGAAAGTAGCATAAAGTAATGGGAAATACAGAAAGAAGATAAAAAATTAATTAATAAATAAATAGATATAAACGTAAGTAAATTATTAAAATGCGATGGGAATTGTGATAAGTAATGTATACGGCTAAGATTAAAAAGAGAGAAGGTGACTTCCAGAACCTGGAATCGCTGGAATTGATCGTTAAAATCACAAAAAAAAAAAACACTACCTGGACTCGTTCTCCTCGCTGGAACATCCTTCAGCGTGACGATCGCTAACCGCACAGCTTCACTTTGTCCTTTTTTATTCACGCCCAAGATTGTCAGGACGTATTCAGTCCCCGGGCGGAGTCCCGTTAGGTAAAACTGGGGTTTCGGAGACGTCGAGGTGTTAGCCAGCACCCTCGGGGCTTCCTCCTTCTTGTCGTGTCCCCGGGTGTGGGCGCGGGCGTGGCTGACGGAGAGGGTGAATGTCTGAGACAGCCCTCCGTCCCATCCAGCTTGACACTTCACGCCCACGCCCGTTGAGCTGATGTTCTCCACGGTGCAGTTGTTCACAGGATCTGGCACGGCTGAAAGAGGGAGAGATTGAATTAAATCACTGTGAGAGAGAGTAACTCATATGATTGAGACAAATAATTGGTAGCTAATTGCATTCGCAGAATTGAAAGGATTGTCTCCTACGTGCAACTAGATTTATCATTGTTGCAATATTTCTGTCTTGACACACACACATATATATATATATATATATATATATATATATATATATATATATATATATATATATATATATATATATATATACACTTACACACACACACATATATATATATATATTATATATATATTTATATATATATATATATATATATATATATATATATATATATCCTGTTAAAACAGAATTCCATTTAATAAAAAGAGCCCATAAAAATGCCAAATGTAGAAAGTTAATGCTATAATTTCGGAGAGCAACTGTCTCCCTGTACAGGCAGCTGATGAATGAGAAGAGAGTGACAGAAAAGTGGTATTTTACCAAGAGTTCTAGAGGTCAGCCGTTACGTCACTCCAGTTGATAGCTTCGTAATCTTCTTAATCACTGGTTGGAGGAAGATTTTATCTATAATATCTGAGTCCCAGGCTCCCTTTAGAGGTTTATCGTATTTCTTTGTTTAATCAGCGATTAAGAAGATAAGAAGCTATCAACTGGAGTGACATAACGGCTGACCTCGGGAACTCTTGGTATAAATACCGCTTTTCTGTAACTTTTATCACTCTTTACCTGCCTGTAGAGGGAGACAGTTGTTCCCCGAAATTATAATATTAACTTTCCACATTTTTCGTTTTTATGGACTCCATTTATTAGATATATATATATATATATATATATATATATATATATATATATATATATATAATATTATATATATATATATATATATATATATATATATATATATATATATATATATATATATATAATTAAGGCAGTAGTTATCAAAATACCCCTTGGTGCAAGCGGTAGAAAGCCCCCATTCTCCTTTTTGTATTTTGATAAATACAGCCTTACTCCTGTAAATAATCATGGGTTTTTACTTATTATTTACAGTCACAGTATCGTGATGCACCATTGATAATGAAAAGTGTATCATAATTAACTACAAAACATCTTTGCCATATTACAACTGTGTTCACTTACAGGAAGAATCCTGGAAGCCTACTAAGTAACCGTGAGTGTTCCGCAACTCATTAAAGTTAGCTTTCCAGACTATTTGGCAACTTTACGAGAACAGCCAAACTTCCAGAACTGCAATGCAACTCTCAAAAGCATGGAAAGAAAAATTACTAATGTGCATTTCCCTCGACGGCAATTTGCTTGCGAGGGCTTATCAGAGTCAAGCAAATGTTTTCTCTTCCTTTGTCTGTGTTGTAAATATTATGTTTATCCTAAAAGCACGACAGAAATAGTTTATTAAGTATTGTACATCTGTTGGAACAATGAAGGCTACACCCTTCTGGTAACATTTTAAAATCATTCTGTTTTTTGATTACCTGAAGGAATTGTAGATAGAACACAAATTGTCATCTGTGTCATATTGCTTTCACACTTGTAGACTTTTGTTACACCAATCATTGAAAATATTACGGCATAAATTCTTCATTCTCGCTAACTAAACCGAACAACTGGAATTTAGGTGCTGTCTGTTTGGGAAGATTATATTCTCAAGTAATAACTGTTGCCCTAGGAACTAGTTCCATGGACATATATATATATATATATATATATATATATATATATATATATATATATATATATATATATATATATATATAAATAATTAAACTTGATCACTTTTACAATTGCAGTGTGCATTCATGCAACGAATATCAGGACCTCATTCCAACAGGATCGTATATAACGGAGATTTTATCCACGAAAGTTACAGGCTTTTAAGAACTAAGAGCCCATAGTCCTGTAACCATAAAATTAAGGCTAACGGACGATGGGGCAATAAGTCTTTGGAAGCTTGTAACTTTTGTGAATAAAATCTCTTTTAGATTCCGTCCTATTTAAATCAGATCCTGTTTTTGTATACACACACACACACACACACACACATATATATATATATATATATATATATATATATATATATATATATATATATATATATATATATATATATATATATATATATATATATATATATATATATATATATATATATATATATATATATATATGTGTGTGTGTGTGTGTGTGTGTGTGTGTATGTGTATTTGTGTACTGTGTATTATTTTCTACAATAAGCCGTTTCTTCTTCTAACAGGTCTGAGTATAGAGAAAAGTCAGTCATCGCTACCACGTTTGTACCTGAATTGCTGAATCTTAGAAGCACCTCCACTTCATATCAGGTACGTCCCCCACCTTTACAAACTGATTATCAGTAGTTTGTCGTATCCCCTACACATATTGCGCCGTTAATCTCTATCATACGCTTTGTCTCTCAATTTCTGGATGTTTAATCCACCCCTCTATAGTAAGGATTTCGTGGTATCTAGGTTTCTGTCGCCGACTTTTTCCTAATGCTTACGACTTGTAGTCTTTTTGTGCCATTTATCACCCTATATTTTTTCCGCACGGGTGAACTGTATCAAAATACTGTCTCATCCGCTCACATATACATACAAGTTTACAGCTCATTCATCAGACCTCGATTCTTATATACACACACATACTTGTATCGCTACGTTCGATCCAGATTTCTTCCCTTTCCTCATTTTTTGCATAAAATTTCTACTAAATAGCTATTTACTCAATATAAACCACTCTAAGTATGTTCAACATTAGGCGAAAATTAGCAAATCCCATTTGAATATTTAAGTTATAATTCTATCAAGTGGACATGAAGAAATTTTGATA
>NC_089783.1:35604124-35609124 GCF_040412425.1 Macrobrachium rosenbergii | reverse complement strand
TCGTATATATATATATATATTCAGTATATATTTATCCATTATATATGAGAGACAGAGGGAGAGAAAGAGGGGAGCTTCTAAGTAAAGTTCTCATTACCACAATAATAATAATAATAATAATAATAATAATAATAATAATAATAATAATAATAATGATAATAAGAAAACACTTACCGAAAAGATGTCGGTTCCGGATGTGCCTCTACGCTGCAAGTTACGTTTATCTCCTCGTGTTTTCCAGCCCCATAAAGCACCTTCTGACCTTCTCGGCACAATGGCGCGTCTGGATGAAAGGAAAGCGAGAAAGAGAGAGAGAGAGAGTGAGAAAAAAAAAATATTGTGTTACAAGCAGTCGGAGCTGATGCTTCGTGAATTATGTCAACTCGGGGAGGCAGTGGATGAAAATATTGGATTGCAGAATGAAGATTTTATATATATATATATATATATATATATATATATATATATATATATATATATATATATATATATATATATATATATATATATACATACATACATATACACATACACGTGTGTGTCTAATCTACATTATATATATATATATATATATATATATATATATATATATATATATATATATATTATATATATATGTGTGTGTGTGTGTGTGTGTGTGTGTGTGTGTGTGTGTCTGTGTCTGTGTGTGTGTGTAATATATAAAGTTAGTAGTTATAATAATAATAATTTAATAGTTTGCAAAATAATAGGAATATAACTCACAATTATGATTTGCATAGTAACAGTTACCTAGAAAGTTACGTTCAAGGCATTCTGCGAAGATGTCACTTTTCTCTTGCAAAGTAGAAATCTGCAAAGTGGCGCGTAAAATTAATCCCTGAGATTCTGAAATAACTTGTATTTGACTCTCTTGCAGACTGTAAATAGCACCATCTCCAAAGTGGAGTGTGAAATTCATCCAAGGTCATGGGATAACTTAGATTTGACCCCCTTGCAGATTGTAAATAGCATCATCTCCAAAGTGGAGAGTAAAATTCACCCCCTAGGTCAAGGAATAACTTACATTTGACCCTCTTCAGACTGTAAATAGCACCATCTCCAAAGTGGAGTGTGAAATTCGCCAGAGGCCATGGGATAACTTAGATGTGACCCTCTTGCAGATTGTAAATAGCATCATCTCCAAAGTTGAGTGTAAAATTCATTGCTGAGATCGTGGAACAATTCACGTATGACCCTCTTGCATTTTGTCAATAGCATCGTCTCCAAAGTGGTGTGTGATATTGATCCCTGAGGCCACGGAATCACTTACATTTGACCCTCTTGCATTTTGTAAATAGCATCATCTCCAAAGTTGAGTGTAAAATTCATTCCTGAGATCGTGGAACAACTTACATATGACCCTCTTGAAGATTGTAAATGGTATCTTCTCCAAAGTTGAGTGTGAAATTCATGCCTGAGGTCACGGAATAACTTAGATTTGACCCTTTTGCAGATTGTAAATAGCATCATCTCCAAAGTGGTGTGTGAGATTGATCCCTGAGTTCACGGAATCACTTACATTTGACCCTCTTTCAGATTGTAAATAGCATCATCTCCAAAGTGGCGTGTAAAATTCATTCTTGAAAGCTTGGAACAACTTACATATGATCTTCTTGCCGACTGTAAATAGCATCATCTCCAAAGTAGTGTAAAATTCATCCCTTAGGTCAAGGAATAACTTACATTTGACCCTCTTGCAGACTGGAAACATCATCTGCAAACTGTAAAATTTGTAAAATTCATCCCTGAGATCGTGGAACAACTTACATTTGACCCGCAATCGTACGGAGTTCGAGTCGCCTGTGCCCTGGAGGTTCGAGGCCGAGCAGGTGTAATGCCCCGAGGAGAATCGATCCACGTGTTGCAAAACAAGGCTTTGGTTGCTCTGAATGACCCCAATCGAGACGTTGTGGGTCAGCTCGTCCCCCTGAGGATGGAGGAGAAGAATTTTAAAGTATAATGTTTCGTCCCTAGTTTGAAGAAATGGCGTGAACCAATTTTTTTATGTTATTCAGAGCTTCTTGTATTAATGAACACCATATTCTTTGGAAGCTTGAATTTCAAGTCAATGGCCCCTTTGGTGGGCCTGTTCCATATGAGCAGGGCTCATCTTCTGAATAATAATAATAATAATAATAATAATAATAATAATAATAATAATAATGACATTTGGTTTGAAAATGGGACAACACAGACAACTGAGGTTTTGATGTTTTGAAAGTTTGACAAAACAGACGGCTGAAGTTTTGATATGTTTTGAAAAGGTGAAAACAGACAGCTGAAGTTTTTATATATTTTGAAAATGTGACAAAACAGACAGCTGAAGTTTTGATATGTTTTGAAAAAGTGAATACACAGACAGCTGAAGTTTTTATATAATTCGAAAATGTGACAACACAGACAGCTGAAGTTTTGGTATGTTTTGAAAATGTGACAACACAAACAGGTGAATTTTTGATATGTTTTGAAAAGGTGAATACACAAACAGCTGAAGTTTTTATATATTTTGAAAATGTGACAACACAGACAGCTGAAGTTTTGATATGTTTTGAAAAGGTGAATACACAAACAGCTGAAGTTTTTATATATTTTGAACATGTGACAACACAGACAGCTGAAGTTTTGGTACGTTTTGAAAATGTGACAACACGGACAGGTGAAGTTTTGATATGTTTTGAAAAGGTGACAACACAGACAGCTGAAGTTTTTATATGTTTTGAAAATGTGGCAACACAGACAACTGAAGTTTTGATAAGTTTTGAAAAGGTAACAACTCAGACAGCTGATAGATAGATAAATATGTTTGTGTGTGTGAGCGTTTTTCATAACGTTCTGAAAGAGAGTGAGTTAGTGTAGCTATTTACACAACATTTGTGCAAATGAATTAAAATTTTTCACTTGCTTGTATTTTTTAAAGGCGTAGAAAACCGCGCAGATTTTTACTTCATAACTTTTGTTTTTAAATAATACAGAATGCCTTTGTATAAATATCATCTTCTAATTTGGATACGATTTTCAGGCTTTGGTAACTAACACTAGGAAACGAACGGAAAAACATTAAATTCTAAAGTGAGAATAATTTAAAAAATTCGCATTTTTACCATAGAAGATAAGAAAACCACACATTTAAATATACAATTGAAACTTCATATATTCCAAGTATAAATTACTTGTAAATTCAGCAATGAAATTTATTCAGACATCAATTAAAATCATCTCAAATGGATATCAGTGTATTTTAAAGTATTCAAAATCTTCTTGCTTTCAGTTTGTGTTTCCCAGTTAATCAAAATCAATTACTTTTCAAAGTGACTGGAGACTGGATGATATTCCAGTCCATTGTTCTGCCACTGGATTAAAGTCGAACTCTTAAAGAAACGCCAAAGTAGTTTTGTTTGAAATGAAAAATGTCGAGTAAAATTTTCAGTACAAGGCCTCGATTGCAATGTGAACTAGACCATCTATTAATGAATTCTGTACCTGACAATTACTTTCCCCTGATATACGAGTACCCGACTCAGTTTGCAAATAACCTTGTACTGCGAACTGTTGAATCATAACGTAGCCTCATAAATAGACAGTTGGAAATTGTATAGATAGATTGTTATTTCCTGATGAGGAATCATTAACAACCTAATTACGTGTGATTTTTCAAGCAAAATTGAGTAAGGTACTTTTCGCCATTCAGCATCCGTTATTAGAATGCATTGAAAATACAATAAAAAAAAAACATTACGACTAACATTTTCCATAAACACACCCAGTTTGTTACACTCTGAATGAGAACTTCAATAGAAACAGTTTAATTTTGCATTGATGGTACTGCTTTCCTATTTATTTCGACTTCACCCAACAATGTCAAAAGTAAACAAAGAAGACTGTGTCTTTTCAAAAACTGATGACAGATCCCGTGGGACAACTAGCATCAGTGAGTAAATATATTCAGCATTAACACATGTTTTTTCTAGGCGATGAACCTTCGTGTTAAGAACCATGTCAACGATATTATAATATATTCAACAGCTTGTAAATAACAGTCTTTAACCCACGAATAAAAAAAAGCAATTGCATAAGAAAATGCCACCAATACAGATATGGAAAATCTATTATTGATAAACGAATTGGAGGAAGAAAAACAAAGGCACGAAGTAGGGTGGTATGTGATGGAAGATCTAAAATGAGATACATTACGTAGAAAATCTTTACTTCTCATAAGAATACCCACAAAAGAAATATCGGACAGCTTGCTTAGAAGAATTTGAATGGGATTATTGGCGATACATTTGAGGCATTATGTAAATGTGCCAGAATCGAGTCGTATGGCCCTATTATTTAAGAAAATCCATATTTTTTTTTCCCCAGAGACACATGGAATCTGGTGAGTGAACGAACAGAGAAAAACATAGCGGTACTCTGATAACAGATATTAGAAGTGTATTTATGATGGCTTTGTGTTTAGTATTGTCGTAACGTTATGCTCTCTCTCTCTCTCTCTCTCTCTCTCTCTCTCTCTCTCTCTCTCTCTCTCTCTCTCTCACGCAAACACACACACACACGCACACACAAACATATTATTCATAACATTTAACTGAAACCTGTTGAAAAGTTAGTTGCCATTTACAATACAGTGTATTAATAAAAGTAATGTGGAAGACGTATTTAGTTATTAAAACAGTTTGAGAAATTAATTTTAAAGAGTAAAAAGTAAGTCAGCTTCACCAAGCACGGAATAATCTAATAGTCAACGATTAGATTTACTCAATAGACGCTATTTAAATCTTTTTAATAATATAAAAAACACTTAGGTTTTACTTTATAGCTATTTTTAGACTTTTTTTAATAATAATAATAATAATGATAATAATAATAATAATAATAATAATAATAATAATAATAATAATAATAATAATAATAATAATATTCAGAGAAAGAAAACCCGCTCTCCCAGAGGCAGTTTCTAATAACAGCGAGTAAATTGA
>NC_089783.1:35596624-35601624 GCF_040412425.1 Macrobrachium rosenbergii | reverse complement strand
GATACTTCTTTCTGAAACACTTAATATAAAAACATTCTCCAAGCAGTTTTTATTTTCAAAGTATAAATATAGATTCTTCTTTCTGAAATACTGTTTCCTCAATAATAAGAGCTTTTTTAGGGCCCATTTTCAAAAGACTTTTGATTCAAATTTGCCCTACGAATTTCATTCCTTCCCTCTTTCACCTGATTTTACATTCAAATACGTGCATAGTGGTGCAAGAATAACTACGCGTCATATGCATATTATCTACGCATTCTTGAATGTGTAGACAACTGTATGTTTGTGGGTGCGTGAATGTATAAGGAGAATATCGCCTATCTTCTTCTCTCATACTTACGTTATGAAACCACTGGACCTTGTAGACTTTTGGGTTGGCCTTGATGCCACACTCGAAATAGACGTCGTCTCCTTCCTTGATGTCTGCCATGACCAGGTTTTGGCCAGGGGCCAGCGACAGCCTCGGGCTATCTGCAGGATGAGAGAGAAATTGATACGTCACGACGTGACATTTTCACAAGGAATCTCCTTTCACTGCACATGATAATTATATGAGATACCTATACCTTTTCTGTTTGGATGGACTTACCCGATATTACCTTTGTGATATGAAAAAGTAACTGGTCAGTTTAACTGGAAGGAATAATATAAAAAAAAAGTAATTAGCCAGGTGAACTGGAAACAATATGAAGAAAGTAACTAGTCAGCTTAACGGGAAAGATTTAACGTAGTCTCTGAATCAGTGTAGCAAACGTGATACTTGCACTTAATTTAAAAAGAAAAAATAGCTGCTTATTCAAAACAAAATCCTGTGCATATAGATGCATACACACACACACACACACACACATATATATACACACACACACATATATATATATATATATATATATATATATATATATATATATATATATATATATATATATATATATGTGTGTGTGTGTGTGTGTGTGTGTGTGTATGTGTGTGTGAGAAGGCTGAAAGAAAAAAATCTGTACGTAGTAGTATATATAGGCATAAAGAAAGTATTCGTACAATTGATAGGAAGGCAATATTGATGGTTTTGGAAATGCAAAGGAAAAACGTGTATGTATGCAGAGGAGAAATTGGCCGATGTGTGTAAGAAGGGGAGTAAGATAATATAAAGGTGATATAAAAATCATTATTAAAATTATATTCAATCCCGTTTTCATAAAGAAAATGCACAGATTGTTTAAAATATAAAGGAATTTATGCATGTGACATAGTGATAATTTTTTATACAGTTATTTATTGAGCTCGATTTTAGGGTATGCATTAAATAAGACATAAAATGTCTGCCAAGAGTGTCTTTGTTGCTTGAAAGCATGTTATGTTAACATGAAAGCAAGAAACAGTATTTGTTTTGTTAAAAAAAACATTCACTCCGAATGATAATTCTATCATGAAATAAAAAAACTGAAAATTAAATACAAAATATTAAATTCAATATAAAAAAATATGCCAAAAAGTTATGTAGCAATGTATAATACATTGCAGCTCTTTTTTAAAATTCAGTAACACTAGAAAAAATATTTCATATTTACTCAGATACAGTGAAGGCATATGTCTGTTTCAGAAGTCTGGTATCATTTTTCCAATAAAATTAATATAAAAATCTACATCAGAGAATCCAAAAGTATTTTCATAGCTTACAATAGAATAATAGATTACTTTTACAAGTGTCATTGTCAAGACACTCATGCGAAGAAGACTATTTGTGGATACATTTGAATTCTTTAAAGCCATGTTTTATCTTTACGATCTTAGGTACGGAGCCCTGTCGAGGGAAGAATATTACCTAAGGCTTTATACTCACATTGGAACACACATATACACACAGATATCAATATTTTATCTAATACATACATACATACATATATATATATATATATATATATATATATATATATATATATATATATATATATATATGTGTGTGTGTGTGTGTGTGTGTGTGTGTGTATGTATGTATGTATGTATATATGTGTGTGTATTGTATATATATATATATATATATATATATATATATATATATATATATATATATATATATATATATATATATATATATATATATATATATATGTGTGTGTGTGTGTGTGTGTGTGTGTGTGTGTGTGTGTGTATATATATGTGTGTGTGTATTATATATATATATATATATATATATATATATATATATATATATATATATATATATATATATAAATTCTTAATAACGTAAGGACTATAATTTCTATAAATGTAAAAATGTGTGTGAGTGTGTGTGTGTGCATGTGTGTAAGTGAAACCCACACGCACGCAGAAAGAGTGCAGTTTAACAGACAATCAATTGACAAGAATTTCAAAGTGAATCATTCTCAATAAGACTTGGAAACAGAATGGTTATTGAATACAATAGTTAGTACATTTCAAGATAGAAGACAGTTACACACAGTATACATGCTTAAGCAAAGCCTGCACCAAGAATCCACCTTTATTTTAGAGAATTTATATTCTGAATTAATATTCTGAATTAAAAAAGCAGAATAGTCGAGAATGGGTACTGTGTATATTTGTAATATATTAAGCCACGCTGCATTAATGCTAAGAAGTGAAGTACCATTGTCATATTCCACTCGTTTAAACTACCTGTTTCTAATTGCGCCTAACAAAGTAATAGCTCACTGAAAAACCATTTGCGCCCAGTTCTGACCAAGGGATTCCATTTAAAGGAACTAACTTAAAAATGTTGACAGAGAGAGAGAGAGAGAGAGAGAGAGTAGGCAATGATGGCTGGGTTACATCAACATGAAAGGAAACACATTTACAATATACGTTCAATTTTTGAGAGAGAGAGAGAGAGAGAGAGAGAGAGAGAGAGAGAGAGAGTAGGCAATGATGGCTGGGTTACATCAACATAAAAGGAAAAACATTTACAATATACGTTCAATTTTGGTAGAGAGCGAGAGAGAGAGAGAGAGAGAGAGAGAGAGAGGCAATAATAGCAAAGTTATATCATCACAGAGGGAAAATCACTTACAATAGACATTTAATTTCAGGGAATCTTCCATAGATGCTCCGGTAGCGAGAGGATTACTGGCCCGACACAAAATCAGCGAATCATTGTCTTCCAAAGAAGGGGTGATGAATATCGTGGATTTACTCCTGTTGCCTTCTTGGTGTTCCTGCAAAAAGGTATAGTAAAAGATAAAAATCTTTAAAAATTATCATAAAAGATAAATTTTTTTTAAAATTATCATGTCATTTTATTAGATTAAAATGACGCAATACCCTCAATGTTGTTGTTATTATTATTATTATTATTATTATTATTATTATTATTATTATTATTATTATTATTATTATTATTATTATTATTCAGAAGATGAACCCTTTACATATGGACCAAGCCCGCAGGGGCCATGGACTTGAAATTCAAGTTTCCAAAGAGTATGTGTTCAATAGAAAGTGGTTACAGAAGGTAATGGGAAATACAGACAGATGAGATCACCTATTAAAAAAGAATATGTAAATTAACAAATTAATAAATAAATAGAGAAAATGTACGTGGATTATTGAAATACGAGAAGAATAGCATTAGGGTGGTAATGCATTGCATCTTCGCTTGAATTTCTGAAGTTCCAATTGCAGTAATTAAATCCGTAGTAAAATAGACTGTTTTAATGACTTAGAGTTGATATTCTGAGCTTACTATTCAGCGCCTGGCCTTCAATTTAATTTTTTCGCGAAATTTTACTCCTTTCTCGACAAATTTTAGAAAATTGTATTGCTTTCAAGCCTGACTGGCAACAAGCATTCACAATTCACTTTATTTCTGCATGATGTTGCGGGTTCGCGCCTCCCCCCAGGAAGATGAAAAATCACTGGCTCTTTATTATGATCAGTTACCGCTGCAGTATGGGGTCTGCGGTGGGAGGTTGAAACCAACATTCTTTGCAAGCTTGAATTTCAAGTTAAAGGCCCCTTTGTTTTGTTCCAAGTGAATAGGTTTCATCTACTGAAATAATAATAATAATAATAATAATAATAATAATAATAATAATAATAATAATAATAATAATAATAATAAAGTTATATACTATTTAATGCTACCCAACAATTCGTATTCAGAAGTCGATAGTTTTTGTGTAACTCACCTGAGCATTGGCATCTTCCATCTCGTATTCATTCCATAATAATAACAATAATAATAATAATAATAATAATAATAATAATAATAATAATAATAATAATAATAATAATAATAATAATAAAGTTATAGACTCGTTAATACTACCCAACAACTCGTATCCAGAAGTCGACATTTTTCGTCACCTCACCTGAGCGTTGACATCTTTCATCTCGTATTCATTCCATAATAATAATAATAATAATAATAATAATAATAATAATAATAATAATAATAATAATAATAATAAAGTTATATACTATTTAATGCTACCCAACAACTCGTATTCAGAAGTCGATAGTTTTCGTGTAACTCACCTGAGCATTGGCATCTTTCATCTCGTATTCATTCCGGTACCACTTGATGGTGGCCGCTGGACGCGACCCCGAGGACTCGCATTCCAACTTGCTCTGCTCTCCCTCCACGAAAGGTTCGTCCGAGGTGCGGAGGATCCTCGCGCTGAGGGGCGGGACTGTGTGGGAGAAAGAACAAGGACCGTTGGAACTTGAGATTTGACTGGTAGATAGGGATATTAGAGTCAGTACTTGTGCTAGACAATTTTTTTTTTTTTTTAAAGAAGTAAGGATTCAGTTATATAAAATGAAAATTTTTGTTGGTGGGAAAGAACGAGTACCATTGGAGCGAACTTGAGATTTGACTGATAGATTTGGAAATGAGAATCATTACAGGATTCTAAAGTGAGTTAGCTGGTAGTACATTGTTGACAAATGAAAGAGTAAGTTTACAAATAAAAAAAAGTAAAATATGCGCTGAAGAATCGAGTTTTCTGTACAGCTTGTAATCA
>NC_089783.1:35566624-35589124 GCF_040412425.1 Macrobrachium rosenbergii | reverse complement strand
TGGACTTTACTACTGAAGGCAATCTATTTCTTGTTTTGTCACTGTCATTTTTCAGAATTTAAAGCATTTTAATTTTGTAACCTCTGTTGTAAGTTTTAATTGGTGTTTTTGTATCTTTTTAGCCAGAAAAGATGGGATATGGGTGATCCTGAAGCGCAGCTATTAATAATTAGGTCAATGCTGAGCTGACTGTTCTTCCTATACCTACATCATACTCTGAGGTTGTTTGGCTTAGTCTCCCTGAAATAAGAAAGTATATATATATATATATATATATATATATATATATATATATATATATATATATATATATATATATATATATATATATATATATGTATATATATATGTGTGGGTGTGTGGGTGTGTATGTATATGTGTGTGTGTGTATATATATATATATATATATATATATATATATATATATATATATATATATATATATATATATATATATATATATATATATATATATATATAGACACACACCAAAATGTGAAATAGCAATATCTGGTTCACGTTCGTCATATAAAGTCATTTTCACCTCCTGATATAGCAATAGCTATTAATAGATGTTTACAAAAACGTAAATGTCTTCACAGTGATCAGAATTAGAAAACATTTACAGTGTTATTCTGTACGAGAATTTTATTCTCTACTTAAAATGAAAAAGCTAAATGTCACTAAAAATTTTTGTTTGAAAATTAAACGAAAGTTTTTTTTTTTCTTACCAGAGAATACCTGTCATCACATTTACAATGGAAGCAATGCGAACTTTCTCAAAGGTCATCTTTTTGGGTTTTTTTCTTCCGTGTTCGTAGATTGAAGGTAACGGTGACTATCATGGCTGGCATTTTATTTGATTATTTTTTCTGTCAGTCTAAAATCCCTTCTTGCACACATTCAAACTTTTACTTAGTCAGGTAAATGTGCCCACACACTCTGTCTCTTTTTCTTTCTTTCTTTATATGTATGTATGTTATATATATATATATATATATATATATATATATATATATATATATATATATATATATGTGTGTGTGTGTGTGTGTGTGTGTGTTTGTGTGTGTGTGTGTGGATATATGTTTCACTATTACCGAATGTGATAAATAAGAGTCAGTACAATGATAAGTGCAAAAAACCTGTATAGCTTTAAATAGCTGTTCTCTTTTTAGGATATCCTCGTTCATATTACTGATATTATTGCATTTTAAGTGCATAAAAATAATAATGCAAGAAGGCAAAGTCCAAACAAGAAAACTTGAAAGAAACCGTTTAAACTATGGCGAAATAATTAACAAGTTAAATTAGCGATTTCGTCATATATTTTGGTAAAAGGATTTGATTCTATACGTAGAGTATATACTTCAGCTTAGTGAATGAATATCAAAAGTTTTTTTTATGTTTTTACAGTACTTAATAAAGTTTTTAAACTGGAAATTAAATCTTCCTGTCTTTCGTCATTATCCAAAAATCTGTCTAACAATATACTAAGGCGAAACTGATTCAAAGATCTCTTAATATTGCTGTCTCGGTGCCCTATTAAAACCACTCGACAATTATGGGGAATTATGAGCCAGCATAAGATTGGGAGAACTATATTTTAAGGGTTAATACTCTCCCGAAGGAGTGTCGAAGTTAACCCGAGGCTCAAAATAGTAAATATGTCACTATCGATTTGATGGCGACCTGCAATCTTGCTGACGCAAAGCATCTAAAAAAAAGGGGGGTCTCATTCAGATTAACCCTCTTTCATTCTGCATGTAAGATTGTTAATTATGAATCTCTCTCTCTCTCTCTCTCTCTCTCTCTCTCTCTCTCTCTCTCTCTCTCTCTCTCTCTCTCTCTCTCTCTCTCTGTAGTGATATGTTGTGCAAATAATAAGATCAAAACAAATATTGGAAACAAAAACACAAACTTTAGATTATTGTATGAAATGCGAAAGTATTCTCTCTCTCTCTCTCTCTCTCTCTCTCTCTCTCTCTCTCTCTCTCTCTCTCTCTCTCTCTCTCTGTACACGAAGCACAAGACCGGGAAAAAATCAGACGTATATCAAACGATTATTCAGAAAGAGAGAAATGTTATTCTGCTATCAGGAACAAGAGATAACTCTCAAGAAACAGAATTACGTGAAGAATAAAAATGACAAGAGATTCTGGTCACTCAGGAATCCTAGAGAAGAAAAATGCAATAACACAGACGGGTGATTCACGAATCATATCGAAGCCAGGAGTTGAAATATTGGCAATAGAAATGAGATATTTTTTATTGGTGTTCAAAAGATTGAAGGTGCCTCTTCTGGCAGAAGAAATGGGCAAAAAGGGCACCATGTCAATGAAAGAATTGCAAATTTTCCATCAATGGAAAACAGTTTATAGAAAACAGGGGCCCTTGAAAAAATTTTCAAAGGAATGAAAACTGGAGCTTTCAAAGAAACGATATTTTTTATGGACTTATTGAAAACAGTTTTATATAAAACAGGAGCTTTCGAGGGAATATTCAACGGAATGTTATTTTGTATGGCTTAATGAAAACAGTTTTATATAAAACAGGAGCTTTCGAAGGAATATTCAAAGAATTATATTTTTTATGGACTTATTGAAAACAGTTTCATAGAAAACAGGAGCTTTCGAAGCAGTATTCAAAGGAATGATATTTTTTATGGACTTATTGAAAACAGTATTATAGAAAACAGGAGCTTTCGAAGGAATATCAAAGGAATTATATTTATTATGAGTTTATTGAAAACAGTTATAGAAAACAGGAGCTTTCTAAGGAATGTTCAAAGTGATTATATTTTTTATGGACTTCTTGAAAACAGTTTTTATAGACAACAGGAGTTTTCGAAGGAATATCAAAGGAATTATATTTATTATGAACTTATTGAAAGCACTTTTATAGAAAACATGAGCTTTCGAAGGAATATTCAAAGTGATTATATTTTTCATGGACTTCTTGAAAACAGTTTTATAGAAAAGAGGAGCTTTCGAAGGAATATTCAAAGGAATTATATTTTTTGTGGACTCCTTGAAAACAGTTTTATAGAAAACAGGGGCTTTCGTAGGAATATTCAAAGGAATTATATTTTTATGGGCTTATTGAAAACAGTTTTATAGAAAAGAGGAGCTTTCGAAGGAATATTCAAAGTGATTATATTTTTTTATGGACTTCTTGAAAACAGTTTTGTAGAAAACAGGAGCTTTTGAAGGAATATTAAAAGGAATGATATTTTTATGTAATTATTGAAGACAGTTTTGTAGAAAACAGGAGCTCTCGAAGCAATAATGAAAGGAGTGATATTTTTTTATTGACTTATTGAAAAACAGTTTTATACAAAAACAGGAACTTTTGAAGGAATGTTAAAACGCATGAAATGCGTTATGGATTTAATTGTAATGTGCCTAAGTAGGTAAAAAAAATAGTTGATATTTTGTTAATCAGTAAACCTTAGTAAAAATAAAGGGAAAATCGAGTGAAAAACTTGGTTCACAAAAAGGACGATGAAGGTATTATCTAATGTGCAAAAGTGTGAAAAGGTACCTGTTACTCTTAAAAAGAAGCAATTCAGGGTGAAAAATACTTCTCTACGGAAGACTTAGAGGAGGAATGAAATATGCATAGTCTTTTTGTTGTTGAGTGAAGGAAATCCAATTATTTTGTAGTAAACTCATTCATAAATATTCTGTAGTACTTTTCCAGTAGATGTCTTTCACCAAACCGTGAGTGATTCTTTTGTTTTACAAATGGAAATGCTTTTGTCTCATTTCAATTTATTGCTATTAATCGTATGGACAGTGGATAGTCTTATATATAAGAATTGCAAGAAAATATAATTTTAAGAAAAAATTTCAGAAATATTTTGAAAACTTAACTTTAGATCAAAATATGAAGGATAATCAAGACGGAAAGGAAAGCCTGATTCTGAAAATTAATCGGGATTACTGACACATAATATCTATGATTTAATATAGATATTATCTATAACTTAATATCAATAACTCGTCGAAATAATATGAGAAAGAACAAATAATATTCCATAATAATATTATTCAAATATTGCCTTGCTAAAGCATCTTTCTTGAGAGACGAAATAATGCAGAACTACGCATCAAGGATTAATCAGTATTTACACTAGCTTCTCATGTCAAAGAGGCATGAATATCCGAGATGAGATGACTTGTTTACCTAATGTAAAGACTGCTATTTTAAGGAAGAGTTAATAATTTGCATAAATATAATGTTTACAACTTACATTAATTTGGAGAAAGATGAGTAACATTAAATAAGGGACATATCTTAATTAATTTCTGCTGTCGTTTCCTGGTACCCTATTATATCTGAAAGCGTGTAATATGTATGAAGTAAGAATATAATGATTAAGCTCTCTCTCTCTCTCTCTCTCTCTCTCTCTCTCTCTCTCTCTCTCTCTCTCTCTCAGTACATCTACTCAGGACTCCTTCCTGTAGCACAGTATAAAAGTGAATGTTCTCTCTCTCTCTCTCTCTCTCTCTCTCTCTCTCTCTCTCTCTCTCTCTCTCTCTCTCTCTCTCTCTCTCTCAGTACATCTACTCAGGACTCCTTCCTGTAGTGCAGTATGAAAATAAATGCTCTCTCTCTCTCTCTCTCTCTCTCTCTCTCTCTCTCTCTCTCTCTCTCTCTCTCTCTCTCTCTCTCTCTCTCTCTCTCAGTACATTTATTCTCCTTCCTGTAGCACTGTATGCAAACTAATATTATCTCCTGTTTTCTTTCTCTCCCCCTCTCTCTCTCCCCTCCGTACATCTACTATCCTCTCCTTAGCACAGTATGCAAATTATCATCTCCCCTGCTGCATTGGCAACTCACCTCCTTCGACCCGGCACTGTAGAGTGAGGGAAGATCCTTCAGGATACGGTCCTATAACTCCGCTGACGTCGACATCAACCTCCGTTACGATTCGCATCCTTTTGGGCGGAACTGGAATACAGGAATGCTATTCTTAGCTCCCGTATGACCATACTCGCATGGTATATGAAGGATTCATGATCATTTCCACTTATATTGTACAATAACATAAAAAATTTAAGAAATATCATGAATACTAATCCGACAGTGAAAAAAGATGAATACGTGATTTTTCGCAATCACATAAATAAAGGAGGCAAGTATTTATTAAGATAAAAAAAAAGGATTTTAGAGTAACATGAAGGACGTTTTCAGTAGACAAAAAAAAAAATAAAGTCAGAAATTTTAATGGTCATAAAAGGAAAATAATGTCTGGGGGAGAAGAGCTATGTAATAAGATAAAGGAAAACTTGGTCGATAACTAATGTAATGTGAAGTATCACAAAGGTGGCCCAAAAATGAATGTTTTTGGAACCTTTTTTATAAATATTTTTCCTATTTAGAACTGTATCTAAATAAAAATTAAAGATAAAAACGGCAAGGAATTTTTCTATATTAAATTGCAGTAAGCAATGAATCCTAAACAATAATACGAAAAACTCCGTTTCAGTCATAGGGAAATCGCATTTCAATGTTCTGCTGGGAATCATTGTGCACTCCAAGGCATGAGGAAGCCTTTATTAACTGATCATCCTCTTTTTTGGGATTTTTTTACGCTTTTAATAAACATCCCTTTAATTGAAAGACCAATTGAACAGTCATGTGGATCATGGATTTTGAGAAAGATTCAACCCAACCAAAAGGGACATACGAAGATGATTCACTTCTTACCAGTTACAAGACCCATCCAACAGAGACCAGTGAAGATGATTCACTTAAAAATTACTAGGCTGAACCCCAGAAGCAAAGATCAATGAAGAGGATTCACTTACCAATTACCAGACCCAACCCAACTAACAGAGACCAATGAAGATGATTCACTTACCAATTACTAAACTCAACTTAACCAATAGAGACCAGTGAAGATGATTCACTTACCAGTTTCAAGGCTCAACCCATCCAACAGAGACCAAGGAAGATGATTCATTTACCTGTTACTAAACTCAACCTAACCAACAGAGACCAAGGAAGTTGATTTACTTACCAGTTACAAGACTCAAACCATCCAACTGAAACCAATGAAGATGATTCACTTACCAAATAATAGATCCAACCCAACCAACAGAGATCAAGGAAGATGATTCACAAACCAATTACCAGACCCAGAACCAACTGACCAATGAAGATGATCCACTTACCAATGATCCACTTACCAGCTACCAGACCCAACCCAACCAACAAAGACCAAGGAAGATGATTCACTTACCAATTACCAGACCCAACCCGACCAAGAGAGACCAAAAAAAGCAAGTTGATTCACTCACCAATGACTTTGAGGTCAATCCTGACGTTCCTGGTGGGCGACGACCTGTAGTCGACTCGACACCTGTACTCGTCCTTATCAGATTCGTACAAGGGCTTGATGACTAGACCAGGTGGGCGGAGGCTCATGTTGAGGAAAGCCCTGTTCCCGAGAGCCTCTTCGTAGGACCAGTGCTCGGCTTTTCGAAAGTTCTCGCTTCGACCATCGATGCTGCAAAGAAGTTTTGTTTTTTTCTAAATGAAATTTAATCTTGGAGAGTTCTTCTCGATTTGGTACCAATCCCTTTCTCTTTATTTGTAGGGGTAAATGTTTTTCTTTTTGAATTCTGTCTAGGTGAGCATATCTTAATTAATATGATGCACATCATTTTCGCGTTATTTGTAGGAGTAATTTTTTTTCTTTTTGAATTTTGTCTGAGAGGGATTTTCTTGATATGGGAACCATCAATTTTTCTTTGTGTGTAGGAGTACATTTCTTCTTTCTGAATTTTATCTAGGGAAGTTTTTCTTAATATGGTGCCCATCATTTTCTCTTTATTTGTAGGAGCAATTTTCTTCTTCCTGTCCAATATTATCTAGGAAATTCTTAATAAGTTACCTGTTTCTCTTTATTTGTAGGAGTAATTTTTTTCGTATTGAATGTTATCTAGGAGAGTATTTATTAATATGATAACCATCATTTTCTCATTATTTGTAGGAGTAAATTTTTTCTTTCCGAATTTTATCTAGGGAAGTATTTCTTAAGCTGAAACCAACGATTTTTCTTTGTTTGCATGAGGAAATGTCCAAAAAATAGGAAAATTATTGTTGAACTTATTTCTGATATACTATTTAATCCTATCAATTTATTTTAATAGTCTATACCGTCCCTTCAATGATGCTGACTGGAAATAAGTTTGTAATAACTAAAGGTGAAAAATGCAATGGGAAAACTGGATAGGCTAAACTCCAAAAATATTTCTGACGTGAGATAAGGAACGAATTGGCAACCTCCACCTTCCCTATAAAGACTTTCCTTTAGTTAACAATGTCTGTTCTTTTTACAACTGGAATGCTGCCCAAATTTCTTTTTTATATTTATTATAGTAAATATGTTCATCGTGTCATTGTCAGTATCTGGCCCATCATCACCATTTTTAATAATATTATTATTATTGAGAATTACAAGCCACAGTAGTGTTAAAAATATTTATGTACAAAGTTATTAACTTTGTACATAAATATTTTTAACACAACTGTTGCTTTTAATTCTCGATATTATAGCCTCGTTACAGGGTCGTCTTGTTTCATTATTATTATTATTATTATTATTATTATTATTATTATTATTATTATTATTATTATTATTATTATTTCAAAGACAGTTTTCAAGACAAGCGCTAATAATCAGGTAATAACATTTAGTGTAAGAAAAACAATGAAAAATAAATTTTGATTTATAAATTAATCTTTATAATTACGATAAGGCCTCTTATTAGTCGACGATCACATGAATCTCGCATTACCTTCATAGTCGTGTCATTCTGCTAATTGTCTTTCAGTTTTTATAAAGATTATCTTAATATCTCGGTAGCTGGATTAACGAATGATTGTGACAAATACCTCACTAACACCAGGTTCACAATAATGTGAACGGTCTTGTACCTAGCGTTGTCATTTTAAACGGAATATTTAAACCGCTCTCGCCAACTTCATAACAAAGTGCTTTCATCCCGTCTTGGGTGAGAAACTGTCAAACACATATATTAGTCTAGTACCAGATTTACAATAATGTTAACGGTGTTGCACCTGGCGTTGTAATTCTAAATATAATATTTAAACACCCCCTCTTATCAGCTTTATAACAGGCGGCTTTCATTCACTTTCTGGTAAGAAGCTATCACACATATATAAATGCACTGCAACGCCATATAATCACGGAGCATTTTTTAAATAAGCCCCCCCCCCCCGGAAGCGAGAATGATTGCTTGCATGTTCGTCAAAGTTTGGAAGGAAAAAGGCATCAACGCGAACAAGTCCCGCATGAGATAAGGTCCCAGAGGAAAGCTATTTCACTTTGCTTTATGGTCTGTGAGAGGTAATGGCCCGTATTTCCCCAAAGGGACCAGACAGGGAAGCAACCATCACAATATACTGCGGGCTCTTACTTCTAACACCCCCATCCCACCCACTGCCCACCCCACCCCTAGGGGAGTGGGGTGGAGTGCCTAAGACCCTGGCACCCACATCCTTTCTACCAGCTTAGCAGGCACTTTCTTATTATTCGTCCTCTTCCTCTCACTATATATCCCAACCTTGCTTCTCCCTTCTACTTTTGTAATAGCTCTTTGTCCGCGAAGGGGAGATAGGGTTAATGTAGTGTGGTAAAAAGGAAATATGTATATACAATGAATGCTTTTGAATGTTTAATAGCAAAGTGATGACATTCATTCGGTATGTGTAGGGAAAGTTAGAAGAATCAAATTAACAGGTTAATATGGGTTGCAGGGAACGTAGAGGTATTTGAGAGAGAGAGAGAGAGAGAGAGAGAGAGAGAGAGAGAGAGAGAGAGAGAGAGAGAGAGAGAGAGAACAGCAATTTATGAAGAAACATCAGTTAATAGCAAAATGGTGACATTCATTCGGTATGTCAGGGGAAAGCTGGGAAAAGCTGAGATTAACAGGTTAATATGGGTTTTAGAGAATATAATGCAAGTGTGTGTGTGTGTGTGTGAGAGAGAGAGAGAGAGAGAGAGAGAGAGAGAGAGAGAGAGAGAGAGAGAGAGAGAGAGCATAGCAAGTTGCGAGGACACTTCAGTCAGGCAATTTAGTTTCATAGACACTGAAGAATACCTTTTAGTTTTCTGTACAAGAAAACTATTGTGCCGGCTTTTTCTGTCCGTCCACTCTTTATTCTGTCCGCACAGACAAAGCCGGCACAATAGTTTTCTGAAGAGTATAATTCTTGTGCTCAGACAACAATCAGAAGTTTATTTTTTTCCATTGTTCAATTTCAGATAATTAACAGGAAGAGAGGCTATAGAAGGGCAAATTATTTAAGAGACCAGCCTATTTCATATGAATCACAACACAGCTACAAATTCATCACAGAAAAGGATTTCCTATTGACTTCAGAGTATACAAAAATGTGTGTGACCAATCGCAGCAGCACAACATATGAATCATGTAAGTATAATCTTGTAAGAATTATTGGTTATTCTCTCTAATATCTATAATATATCTATTTCAGCCGAATACATATGTAATTATAAGCTACACATTAACATGCCTCAATTCATAAACAATTTATGAGTACGGACTTAGAATGTACGGGATGTCTTCATAAGCGTATGAAGAAAAGTAGAAGAATGATTATAGGAAATTTTTCAAGAAGTCTATCCTACCGAGTCGAAAAAAGAATCTATGAAAAGTAGTATAATTGATATATGAATTAGTTGTCCTTCGCATGAATTAGTGACATACAATCACCGTCCCTAAGATATTTAAGATTGTGTTGCAGGTGATAAGATCGACATTGCCTCTGCGTGAACTGAAAAAAAAACTTTTAAGAACAAAAACGAACAAACTGCCTGAACAAAGAATTTAATTTATTTAGTCTTAAAGTAAGAGTAAATCTTAAATAGCGAAGAGATTTTAGTTAAATTACAGTTAACCAAAAAATAACCCTTTTTGTTCTCAGAAAGTTCTTGAATATCAGTAAAACAGACGTGTACTGATAATAATCGAGTTTTCTAAACAAGATGTTAGATTTCAGCTTCAATAACGTGACATAATACAATAAAGGAATCAACTGCACAGTATCCATGAAATATCTACAATGACATCAGTACGATTGTAATATTTCAAGACATTTTCTCATTCGCTCAGTAGCAATGCCTCTGTTACAGCAGGAATAAACAAAGTTGAAGTGGTTCTTTTAAGTATAATGTCCTCAGCAAAAGACAAACTTTTTAATCCGTGGCTTTTATTTTCGTTGGGCGGACCCGGAGGGAACAATCGTGCCACCTAGTGGCAACTTTTGTCATACTGCGATATTTTTGAAGCGGCGGATCAATCATTTTCCTTCGAGGTAAACCTCGGTTATCTCTCTCTCTCTCTCTCTCTCTCTCTCTCTCTCTCTCTCTCTCTCTCTCTCTCTCTCTCTCTTCTCCATTAACGTGTTGTAACCATGCCTCCAAAACGACAATGAGTCCAAAGCCAAAACAAGTTGGAATTATACAAATAATTCTTCGTAGGGGGTTAGTGCCGCCAGTGCACCTCATGCGGTGCAATGTAGGCAGTATTTAAGGTTCATTGCAGCGTCCCTTCGGCCCCTAGCTGTGAACCCTTTCCATCCTTTTACAGTACCTCCTCTCCGTTCGCACTCTCTCTCTCTTCCATCTTACTTTCCACCCCCTCCTAACAATTGATTCACAGTGTAACTGCGAGGTTTTCCTTCTGTTACACCTTTCAAAACCTTTTGCTGTCAATTTCCGTGCCAGCACTGTATGACCTCACAGGCCCCAGCGCTTGGCCTGTGGACTAAATTTTATATTCTATTCTATACAAATAATTTACGTCTAATATGAAAATCAACTTACTAACAGAAACCAACATCCAAGACAATAAGATTCTGCTTTAGGTATCTTTATCTACATAAGCAAACCTGTCAGGAATGAACATCACTCCTATCTTATTGCTTTTGCCAGTTCCTTAAATTCATTTCTTGTTTTATGTCTTTGTTTATTATTTATTTTAGTTTGATTTCCATGCAAGAGTATCTGATGAAAAACAAAAATAGCCGAATGGCTTTGAATTTTTTGGATAGCATAAGAAAGCAGTCAAAATGTAAGGAACAAATTTGTATTTTATGGGAAAAACAGTTTACGAACGGTCTTGAATTTTGCAGTGTTAAGAGAACAATTAAAAAATAAGTAATAAACTGTACGAACCATGAAAAATAAAAAAATAAAAAAATAAATTTCTATTAGGAAGACGAAATAAAACGGTTCAGGGAACATACAAGGATTTGGAAAAGAAAATCTTTTTCATGTGTTTGAATCAAGATATCAATTATTTATTGCATCAGAATGTGAAGGCTACAGGTGGATATCAAATTTTGGTATAGAAAAACTTCAGCAACAGGTTTTCTAGTATCGGTTTCATCGTACTTAATAAATTATCTGGCTAACTTTTCGTTAAAGTTGCACTGTATTGCAGAAGTTCGGATTTTATGACTATTTTTTTTTAGCTCAAGCTTCAGTTGAAAAAAAAAACTGTTATATCACCTTAATAGGATAATATCAGATATTAATACAGTTGATACTTTAATTAAATGGAAACTTAAGTTCACAACAAAAATAACTGTATAATTGGATATAATTTAGTCTGTGATGGTCTAATGAACGTTTCCATATTAACTTGGTCATCATTTTCCTTCGAAAGGAAAATGATAATCAGGCAAAAAAAAAATCAAGCCTCTAATTGGTTAATATAAAATATAAATATCACATAATTGCATTTCCTCCTTTAGATGATGCCAGATTCCGCCATTTGGAGGACGATCAAAGCAACTTTGAGAAGTTTTCTAGTTATAAGTGGGGAGGTTTTCAAAGAGTGACTTTGCCTTGTGCCTTTCATATTCATCACTTCTAAGAACCTCAGAGGGAAAATGGAGATCTGAGTGGCCAGTTCTAAGGTGGAAAGGTCTTCTTTGATGATCTGAACTGTTCAAATTTAAGAGAAAATATAAGAAGAGCTCGTCGGTAAGGGATGAGAGAAGATTATACCGTTACACTTCGGTGACGAAAATAGGATAAATTCATAAATAAAGAGAAAAAATGTAGGTTATTCAAACAAGGAGAATTGTTTTTGGGTGGTAATACACTGCATCTTCGCTTGGACTTTTGGGGTTCTAATTGCACAACATCCTCAGGGAGACGGTTCCACAATCCAACGGTGTGAGGAATAACTAAGAAGTTCGATGGCCAGGCACATTTCACATTTTGGACTAAAGCAAAATGAGTTTCTGGTTTTCGTTTAGGGTTGACTTAGAGTGTTTCTTAACGACGTAGCAATCTATTTGGTGTAAAGTTTGTAACAGTTTTCTGTTTTGTTTAAGGAAGTTTGTCATAGGAAATTTTTCTCAGACATCTGAAAAATACCGTGTAATGATGGGAAAATAGTAAAATCAGCAGTTAATTCGAATATACTGCTGAATCGTTAAAATAATGAGATCAACAAAATAAACTTTACACCAAATAGATTGCAAGCGATTAAGAAACACTCTAAGTCCAAGCGAAGATGCACTGCATTACTACCCTAAAACAATTCTCCATGTATTTTAATAACTACAATTTTTTCTCTGTATTTGTGAATTTATTAAATTACTTTCTCTTTTCTAATAACTGATCTCTTGTTCCTGTATTTCCGATTACCTTCGGCAACTTCTTTCTAATGAAAACCATATTCTCTGGAAGCTTGAATTTCGAGTCGTGGCCCCTGTGGGCTTGCTTCATATGAATGGGGTTCATCTTCTGAATAATAATAATGATATGAGGGAATAAAAAGAGAATATGATTCAAGCTTCATTCAAAATGTAGGGCAACATGAACTTGCTTCCAGCCGAATTATTCTTAATGTAAGGAAAAGAAAACAGTTCCTAATTAGAGTATTCCAAAGTGCCTGAAAAAGTATAAGGGTAAAAGATATTTTTTATGCAGGATTTTTTTTTTCACAGAAGTTCAAGGAATATAAAAAAAAAGTAGATGGTAAAAGTTTTAACGACACCTTAACGGACCTCATTTCTTTCTCAATTTGTATCGAAAAACGCTAACGTGAGAAAGCCAAGTCGGCATTCATGATCAGCAGCTAAGAATGTTACTTTTAACAAAAAGCTAAGAAAGCTATTACTCTTAGCAAGCAGCTAAGAATGCTGCTACTTTTAGTAAATAGCTAAGAATGCCACTTTTAGCAAATAGTTAAGAATGCTACTTTTAGCAATAGCTAAGAACGCTACTTTTAGGAAATAGCTAACAACGCTACTTTTAAGAAATAGCTAAGAACGCCACTTTTAGCAAATACCTAAGAACGCTATTTTTAGCAAATAGCCACGAACGCTACTTTTAGCAAATCGCTAAGAACGCTTCTTTTAAAAAATAGCTAAGAACGCTACTTTTAGCAAATCGCCAAGAACGCTACTTTTAACAAATAACTAAGAATGCTACTTTAGCAAATCGCTAAGACTATTACCTTTAGCGAATAGCTTAGAATGTTACTTTTAGCAAATCGCTAAGAACGCTACTTTTAACAAATAGCTAAGAATGCTGCTTTAGCAAATCGCTAGGAATGTTACCTTTAACAAATAGCTAAGAATGTTACCTTAACAAATAGCTGAGAATGTTACCTTTAACAAATAGCTAAGAGTGGTACTTTTAACTAATAACTAAGAATGCTACTTTAGGAAATCGCTAAGAATGTTGCCTTTAACAAACAGCTAATAATGCTACCCTTAGCAAATCGCTAAGAATGCTACCTTTAGCAAATAGCTAAGAAAGCTACTTTTAACAAATATCTAAGAATGCTACTTTAGCAAATAGCTAAGAATGCTACTTTAGCAAACGCTAAGAATTTTACTTTAGCAAATCGCTAAGAATGTTACCTTTAACAAATAGCTAAGAATGTAACCTTTAGGCGAATAGCTAACAATACTGCTACTTTTAGCAGGTTAACGAGACAACTTCCGTCGTCAATTCGCGCAACTCGGCTTCGCACTTCCTCCGTTATTAGTAATTTGATATCGTTCTCCCGAAAGCCGTAGGAGGGAGGGAGGGAGAGGAGAGGAAAGAGAGAGCGAGGGAGAGGGGTTAAAGGAGTAGGAAAAGGAGGGGCGTGGTGGGGGGGGGGCCGCTTTGGAGCAATTACCTCCCTGCTCCAGAGTGAGTTATGCTTGCCTCTCCTCCCCGTTGCTACCCGTAATTGCTTTCTCGCTCAACGCGGGGAATTTCTGCTTTATAGATTATAAATCTCCCTTCCGCTGGGTTTGGCGGGAATAAGTTCCTGGACCATTAATACTAATTTTCGGGAACGTATGTTTCACAAGACACGCGCGTATGCATATACTCGTGTATATATATATATATATGTGTGTGTGTGTGTGTGTGTGTGTGTGTATACATTACATTATATATATATATATATATATATATATATATATATATATATATATATATATATATATATATATATATATATATACACACATACATACACACGTTTTTCTATTCATAGGTCATCCTATGCTAAGTCGAATCAGTTGGACTCGTTCTTTACTGACGTTTCTCAAAAGATTCCGCATGTTGTGACAGCACTTTCCACGCAGCAGGAAAGTAAAAATATGCTTTTATTTTATTTGACTTTTCCTTGATTTATTTTCACTGCAATATTATGTTTTGTTTACGATCCGCGCTCGCTCAAACGCAGGTGGAACGCTGCTTGATTGAGGGTTTAGGAGAAATTTGCAGATGTTTTCACGAAACTATGTAATCTGGAGTTTTCTGTGCGTGCTTGTTTTTTTTTTTTTTTTTTATCTAAAGATCTGTCTGACAGTCCTGAAATGGCATTCCTCAGATGGATGATGTTTCTGAACACAAAGATAGTGAATACAAAGAATCTTTGTATTCACTGTCGCATGATCATGAATGACTGACCTGTGTATATATTCGTCATTGATATCCGTTATCAAAGTTTTTTGGATAAAAAGCTTTGCACGAAGTTTCGACACAGCCTATTTATTATTATTATTATTATTATTATTATTATTATTATTATTATTATTATTATTATTATTATTATTGGTGAAGAGATCCGTCATTGTTTACGTGTAAATATATATTAAAAATGTATATACAAAACGTTTTGCATATAGATGTTTAATGTATTTAACACCTACTCCTTTGTGGATTTCTTCACCATTTTAGCGACTCGTCCTATTATAAGGATTTTATGAATTATTATTATTATTATTATTATTATTATTATTATTATTATTATTATTATTATTATTATTATCCATAATATTTCATCCGTGTTTATGTGTAAATAAACCAAAAAGCTTTACTTATTTATATAATTATTTATTGATTTATTTATTTCTTAGTTCCTTTATTTATGTATGTATTTATATTTATTCACTTATTTATTTTCATAAGAGAACGATTCTTTTTGATTCCAGGCCAAAATCACAATAAAAGTTCAAGGTATATATATATATGTTCTTTCCATATATTTTTGACAATAATAATGTAATAAAAATATTCGAGGAAAACACTTTGATAAAGTGGCAGACACTCCTTCGCAAGGACCTCATAACATAAACGTTGATACACCTATTATGTGTACCTAAAAGAGAATATTGCATCAAAACAACTGTAAAAAAAAATCCGAAATTCTAGTAGCTAAAATGGTGACAGATTTCAAGTTCTGAACTCGAAACATTGCATTTTAAAAATATAAAGTAGGATTTATATAAAATATGCACCACTCAGTATTTAGTTTATGTTACGATAATAATTTCATTGCAAAATAGGAATGGAGAATGCTGATTTCATCATCTTGAACTATTTTGGTTCTTTTAGTTTTATGTTGAAAAAAAGCATTAAAGTGAATGGCCATGGTACACAACCTTGCCGGTTACCAGATGTATGATGCTCATCCCTCAGAATGCACCTTATGATACCTATTAACGAAGTTCACTTTAGTAAAAACGTCCGTTAATATTTTCTTCACGTTTTCTGTAATGCGTTTGGTTCACATGATTCAACCAATAGGATAAATACTTTAGGTACAGAGGCGATACTTCATGGTTTGTATTCGACAACACATAGAGATACACACACACAAACACATAAATAAGACGAAAACCGCTGAGTGGTGTCTATTAGAAAATGAGAGTCAGCTATATCTACAGTACATGCGTTGCTAATAGTGATGTGAGTGGATCTAGCGACTGACACCAATAGGTCCGTTTATAATTCGAGAAAATATGGCTTACGTTATCTAAAGAAAGTTACATAGCTATGCTGAAATTTCACATAGCTGTACTGAGCTCAGTAAACAAAACAGAAGGAATGTTCAATGAAAATAAACAGAACCTGCAAGCCATTCCTACGTACGTTCTATGTTCCGAATAACACTGAAAACAAGTTCTGAGAACATAGTTGTTAACTATTATTATTATTATTATTATTATTATTATTATTATTATTATTATTATTATTATTATTCAAAAGATGGGCCTATTCGTATAGAACAAGCCCACAGGGGACATTGACATGAAATTCAAGCTTCCAAAGAATATGGTATTCATATTGAAAGAAGTAACGGAAAGTGAAGGGAAATAGAGAGAGAAGAGATCTTTTGATAACTTATTAAAAAAGAAAATAAGAAAGTAATAGAAAAATAGATGAAAATGTTAGTAATTTATTAAAATGCAAGTTATTAAAACGCAAGGGGCATTGTATTAAGGTAGCAATAGATTGCATCTTCGCTTGAACTTTCGAGGCTCCAATTGCCCGACATACTCAGGGAGACTGTTCTTCTGCAGTCCAACGGTTGGAGGAATAAAGGACCTTTGGAACTGAGAAGTGTCTGTACTGCTGCATGCTGCCCAGAATATTGCATAGCAAAAAATAAAATTGAAATTTGCTGTATTTAATTACAGAAATATTTTTCCCCTCAACAAATTCTCAAAGGCAGCAAGATCCAGGGCATAGTTATATCTGGAGATATATAAGGTAGGACTCACAATAGAAAGGATACCTGTGTAGGATTTTTGGGATGTCAGAAGAAAGTAAACTTAATTAAAAGCGTAAGAAAAGGCGGACACTGTGAATAAGAACAGCCACATTGCACTTGTGTTTACACAGGACTAAAGTATGATTGACCTCATTTAACCAAGCCAGCTGGGTTTGTCTGTTATTAAAGACGTCTGGTATAAAACCATAGACAAACAGTCTTACCAGAATAATAGTTGTAAAACGTGAGCAAAAAAATAATCTTGATACTTTGAAGAAACAGTGAAGCCTTTTTTAAATTCTCGAGTATCACCAAAGCCTTCCCGAGCATCACCAAAGCCTTGTTTAAATTCCTGAGCATCACCAAAGCTTGTTTAATTTCCCGAGCATCACCAAAGCCTTTTTTAAATTCCCGAGCATCACCAAAGCCTTGTTTAAATTCCCGAGCATCACCAAAGCCTTGTTTAAATTTCCGAGCATCACCAAAGCCTTGTTTAAATTCCCAACCATCACCAAGGTCTTTTTTTAAATTCCCGAGCATCACCAAAGCCTTGTTTAAATTCCAGAGCATCACCAAAACCTTGTTTAAATTCCCGAGCATCACCAAGGCTTTTTTTAAAATTCCCGAGCATCACCAAAGCTTTGTTTAAATTCCCGAGCATCACCGAGGCCTTGTTTAAATTCCCGAGCATCACCAAATCCTTTTTTAAATTCCCGAGCATCACCAAAGCCTTTTTTAAATTCCCGAGCATCACCAAAGCCTTTTCTAAATTCCCAAGCATCACCGAGGCCTTGTTTAAATTGCCGAGCATCACCAAAGCCTTATTTAAATTCCCGAGCATCACCAAAGCCTTTTTTAAATTTCAGAGCATCACCAATCTCGAAATTGAATGAAAGTAATATTTTTTGTTTTTGTTTTGCGCTTTTATGGGAACAACCTGAAATTGCTGGAATGCAACAAAATGTAAATTTGGACATTGAATATTTACATGTATTTATTTCCTCTAACAAAAAAAAATATTTATTGGTATTGCCTGTAACTAGCTTCGGGAGATCTGTCAGCACTGATATTTTCCATTAAATATATTAAACTTCATACTGCAACTTTAAATTGCGAAATATGTTATTTTTCATTTGGAAAGTAATTGCGAGGAATTATTATTCGTAATATTTTCAGCAATAACCAGCACATGCAGTAAATCAACAAATGAATATACGCCTGTATGTGAATTGCAGTTCAGTTTTAATGAAATACATGCACAACGACATCGTACAATACAGGGACAGGTCATTTGCTTTTATAAGATAATATTACTTTCCGCATTTTATTTTCCTTTTGGCTACAGATCAAACTGTGCAATTTAATGTGCGGTTTTTTTTATTTATAATTTCGGAATAGTTACATTAAAGTGATCACAATTATGACTCCGAATTAACTGTTTTTTTTTTTTATTTTAGAATAGTTTTATTACAGAGATCACACTTATTAAGTAGGCGACATAGCATTCTGTACAATTTATTGTTTTTCTTATTCATAATTCCGGAATAGTTACATGAAAGAGATCACAATTATGAATACGTTGACTACAGAGCAGTCTGCAGAATTTACTGTTTTCTCTTATTTATAACCTCAGAAGTTACATTAACGAAATCCAAATTATGATTACGTCGACGAGTAATCAACTAACTTGGCACCTAAATGTCCCGAGCGGTACTATAAGTCCTGAACAGGACAAGTGTCAGATTAGGAATTGGGATTCTAACCCTCTGGTTCCGACTGGCTCAAAATCACACCAACGATTATTCGCTCACTTGTAAGGCATAGCTTTGGGACGAGAACAACCCCCCCCCCCTTCCCCCCCAACCCAACCCCAAGTGCATTAGTACTAGGATTAGAGGAATCCATCGCCTTTATAAATCATGATGTGTCCGAGACAGCAGACTTTTCTGCATTTTCTATTATTTTCTGTAACTTCTTTCAAATGAATAGCTTATTCTTTGAAAGTTTGAATTTCGAGTCGATGATACCTGTAGGCTTGTCCCATATTGATAGAGGTTTATCATCTCGTTAATAATAATAATGATAATAATAATAATAATAATAATAATAATAATAATTATTATTATTATTATTATTATTATTATTATTATTATTATTATTATTATTATTATTATTATTATTATTAAACTGACAAAATCAAGAAGAAAGTATCACTCATAAATGTCGCAATACCACGGGGCACCAGAGTAGATGAGAAAGAAGGAGGAAAAATCGTTAAGTATCAAGACCTTAAAATCGAAATAAGAAGGATATGGAATATGCCAGTGGAAATTGTACCCTTCATAGGAACACTAGGCACGATCCCAAGATCCCTGAAAAGGAACCTGGAAAAACTAGATGCCGAAGTAGCTCCAGGACTCCTGCAGAAAAGTGTGCTACCTTAAACATCGCACATAGTGAGAAAAGTGATGGACTCCGAAGAAGGCAGGATGCAAGCCGGAACCCCACACTATAAAAACCAACCAATCAAATAGGATGACTGTGATAGACAAAAAAATGAATAAATAATAATAATAATAATAATAATAATAATAATAATAATAATAATAATAATAATAATAATAATAATAATAATAATGTGTCAGGGAGTATGGGTAACGTTTTTTTGGTAACTCGTAAACGAAATTTGTGATTTTACAACTCAGAGAATGGTTAGTGTTTTGGAACATTGTATCTATAAAAAAAAAACAGTTGACAGTGGGCAAAGGGATAAGTTCTCTAAAATTAATAGAAATATGAATAATAAATGGGGAGAAAGATATTGCAAAAAGCATGATGAAATGAGGCAAATTATGGGCTCTTGTCCCACTTTACTGAACAAAGATTGTGGGAAGTAATGAATATATATTTCGTTTTTCTGAAGTCATCCCGGTGATTTTGTTTCTTGTTCCTTCAAGAACGGTGATTGATTTAATATTCCAAATTAATTAGAAGATATTTAACCGTTCTTAAGTGGAAGAGTATGCTGTAATACGACCCTATCGTTCCTACTGGAAAGGAAGATTTGATTAACGTACGTCAATTTCTTTAATTGAATGAGTTCGGCTATGTGAGAAAAGCCTTTCGTAAATAGAAAACTGTGTAGGGAGAAATCACTGAAATTCTCCCCGTCCCCGTTCAGCTTTTCGGGAGAAAGACAGATTGCTTAGGGATTTGATTAAGTTGATATCAACTCAGTTATATTCACAAATAAATAGTCGTTATTATTTTGTTAAGATGTAAAATTGGAAAAATAACATATTTAATCTTGAAGCGAAGATGCAACGCATGACTGCCCTTACCATGCTCCTTGTGTTTTAATAATTTACTTAGATTTCTATCAATTTGTTTATTTTTTTGTTAATTTATTCTTTTCTTTTCTAATAACCGACCTCTTCTTTCTGTATTTCCTATTCTTTTACTTATTGCTAATGAACACCATGTTCTTTGGAAGCTTGAATTTAATTCAAGGGCCCCTGTGGAGTTCATCCATTTGAACAGGGTTCTTGTTCTGAATAATAATAATAATAACAGCAATAATAATAGTAATAGTATTTTTTTATTAGTATTAATAATAATAATAATAATAATAATGATAATAATAATAATAATAATAATAATAATAATAATAATAATAATAATAATAATAATAAAAACAAAATCTTTCTTTCAAATGAGCTCCATATTCTTTGGAAGCTTGAATTTTAAGTCAGTGGCCCCTATCGGGCTTGTTCCATAGGATTAAGATAATAATAATAATAATAATAATAATAATAATAATAATAATAATAATAATAATAATAATAATAATAATAATATCTGAAAATCAGTGAAGACGAGTGGCTAAGGAGTGCATGAGAAGAAGGGCTGATAAAAGTAGACGAAGATCCAGAAATATACAGAGACAGGAGAATGAACAACAGAACAGAGGAATGGCACAGCACACCAATGGACGGACAGTACAGGAGACAGACTAAAGAACTGGCCAGCGATGAAACATGGCAATGGCTACAGAGGGGAGAACTCAAGAAGGAAACAGAAGGAATGCTAATAGCGGCACAAGATCAGGTCATAAGAACCAGATATTCAAAGAACATTAGATGCAAATAACTTCTCACCCCTATGCAGGGAGTGCAATATGAAAGACGAGGCCATAAACCAACCTGAGGGAGTGATGGAAAACGATCAGGCAAAGATCCTCTGGGACTGTGGTATCACAACAGATAGGGTAATACGCACCAACAGACCAGGACGTGACGTTGATTGACAAAATCAAGAAGAAAGTATCACTCATTGATGTGGCAATACCATGGGACACCAGAGTAGATGAGAAAGAAAGAGAAAAAATTGATGAGTCTCAAAACCTGAAAATCGAAATAAGAAGAATATGGGATATGCCAGTGGAAATTGTACCCACCATCACAGGAACACTGGGCACGATCCCAAGATCCCTGAAAAGGAATCTCGAAAAACTAGATGCCGAAGCAGCTCCAGGACTCATGCAGAAGAGTGTGCTACTAGAAACACGCACATAGTGAGAAAAGTGATGGACTCCTAAGGAGGCAGGATGCAACCCGGAAGCCCACACTATAAAAACCACCCAGTCGAATAGGATGATTGATAGGCCAAGGAAAAAGAAAAAAAATAATAATAATAATATCTTTCAAATGAGCACCATGTTTTTTGGAAGTTTGACTTAAGATTAAGGTAATAATAATAATAATAATAATAATAATAATAATAATAATAATAATAATAATAATATTATTATTATTATTATTATTATTATTATTATTATTATTATTATTATTATTATTATTTCTTTCAAATGAGCACCATGTTCTTTGGAAGTTTGACTTTCAAGTCAATGACCCCTGTGGGCTTGTTCCATAATAATAATAATAATAATAATAAATAATAATAATAATAATAATAATAATAATAATAATAATAATAATAATAATAATAATAATACAGGTTAAAAACAAAATATCCTTAAACTACTGATAAACGGGATCACGCATCAGACATGAACTACGGTCGATAGAGTTATGTTTATCACATTTAAGAACATCCCATCCCGCAAAACTCCCCTCCTAATTTATACCAATACATTTGAGGGGGAAACCTCGTGGAAATAGATTGAAATGAGGTGACCAATAACCATTTGACAAGTGATATCGAGGGAGATGAAATACGGGTTCTCTTCGAGACAATATGTTATCGAGAGAGAGAGAGAGAGAGAGAGAGAGAGAGAGAGAGAGAGAGAGAGAGAGAGAGAGAGAGATGATTGAGGAGGATCAGAATCTAAAGGGAGAAAGCTCAGAAAGGTAGATATAATAGAACTGGATATCGTAGTCTCCTGAAATACAAGAGAGAGAGA
>NC_089783.1:35556624-35561624 GCF_040412425.1 Macrobrachium rosenbergii | reverse complement strand
AAAGGACACACGATCCCTCCCATTCATTCTCACCAAAAGATAATCAAGACGTCTTTTGCATCTTTGGTTTTACTCTTCATTATCTTTCTCCCTTCGGCTTCCATCTTCTTCGGGGTGCGAGTCTCTTATTACCCCTCTTATTACGAAAAGCACTAAGATTCCTCTTTTATTCTGCCTCTTCTCTTTTCCAGAGAATTTCCTTTTTTCGTGTCCGAAGTGTGTTTCAGCAAGATCTGATTTCCTTCTTATTCTTTTTTAAATAATTTTTTGGTCAGCATTCTATTTTTTTTTCTTTTTTTACTTTTCTTCTCAAGTATGCTGTCTCTTAGGCTTATTCCATTTCAGTATTTGTTCATTTTGAATAATAATAATAATAATAATAATAATAATAAGTTCTGTTGAATATTATTGCTGCTTCAGCTGCATTTATTATGTAGAAGACTTTTTCTGTTTTCCTTATTGCGGACTTCTCTTCAATGAAGAGAAGTCCGCAATAAGGAAAATAGAAAAAGTCCTCTACAAAATAAATGCAGCTGAGGCAGCAGTAATATTCAATAGAACCTGTTTTAAGGAGGGTCTGCTGCCAAATAATAATAATAATAATAATAATAATAATAATAATAATAATAATAATAATAATAATAATAATAATAATAATAATAATAAGGGAATTTCATTTTATAGAAAAGTAAATGTAAAAACACAGTATAACCCCAACTCGTCTCCAGCATTGTAAAACACGTTCCTTTCTTTAAACTCCACACATAAGCAGTGAAAAACATTTTAGTTTCGTAGCAAACGTTCGGATGTATTTTCCGGGGGAAATAGAGCAACAGTATCAGACGAAATTCCGTTTAGGCGAGCTGCAAGATTTGGATTTTCCCCGAGAAAATATTACGGGCCTTCACTAAATCCAATTACGAAACTTTGCCACTTGAAAATTCAGAGCTAGAAATTCATTCATCGTTTTCTCTCGGCTAAGGATTATTCCGTAATGGTTGTAGTTCAGTCGTTGGAATCGGTTTTGCTATGAATATGTGGTGATTTTTTTCCTTTATTCTAAGCGATTTTAGATAATGAATTGGGTCTATCAGTTAGGTAGAAAACACAGATTTTATATTGATAAACAATAACTGAACGTTTTCTCTTTCCTAGGGAATATTCCATAAAGGTTGTAGTTTGGTCAGTGAAATTGGTTTTGCTGTGAATATGTGGTGACTTTCTTTTATTAAACGAGAATTTAAATAATAAATTGAGAATCGACATTATAACGGACTTTAGTGCTGATATAAAATAATTGAACGTATTCTTTTTAATAAAGAATACTCCATTTTGATTGTAGTTTATTTATTACAATTGGTTTTTACTATGAATGTCTGGTGATTTTATATTTTAATAAAAGAGAATTTAAATGATAAATTGAGACTCCACTTAATAACAGATTTTATACTGATTAAATACGTCTGAAAGCGTTCTCTTCGCTAATATTCGGTAATCGTTGTAGTTCAGTCGTTGACTCGGTTTTCATGTGAATATGTTGCGATTTTTTCTTTATTATCAGCGAATTTAAATAATGATTTGAGGTTATCAGTTAGGTAGAAAAAACGGACTTTATACTGATAAAAATAACTATGAACGTTTACTCTGTGCCAAGGAGTATTCCGTAATGGTTGTAGTTTAGTCACTAAAGAAGACTAAAAATATAAAAAAATTACATTGATGACAGAATAATTTTGAACAGGTGAAGATTTAAAACTGAATTTCTCCATCACTGGGGAAAATCTTTCATTGCGGCTCAAACAGAAGATGCAGATGAATCAAAGCAACGTATTATTATTATTATTATTATTATTATTATTATTATTATTATTATTATTATTATTATTATTATTATTATTATTATTATTCAGAATATCAACACTATTCATATGGAACCTGTCCACAGGGGCCGTTGCTTTGAAATTCAAGCTTCGAAAGCATATGATGTTCGTTAGAAGGCAAAAGTAAGATTGGGGTAAAGTTAAGTCGTATGAGTGCAATGTGAAATCAGATGAAATTAATATGCCAGGAAATCTGCATTAGAGAAGATATATCATGGAAGAATGTGCCATACTGATGTCCTTCCAAGGACTGTTGCACTTTCTTTAACGAAAAGTTAATATATATATATATATATATATATATATATATATATATATATATATATATATATATATATATATATATATATATATATATATATATATATTAACTTTATCACATACACAATTGTTCTGTGCATTGGTAGAATTACTAAAAAGGACCTCATGAAAACTGGATGGTATCTAACGGAGTTTTTATTCAGAAAAAACTCCGTTAGATACCATCCAGTTTTCATGAGGTCCTTTAGTATATATATATATATATATATATATATATATATATATATATATATATATATATATATATATATATATATGTCCTGTTTCCATTCATGTATGTACAGCTTCCACCACAAATTTAAAACAGTACACGAGGGCGTCTCTTAGTATGCATTCGTATGCATTCGCAACCATGGTTGATACAGCATCACTGATGAATGGTACAGTATCACCCAAAAACGTTATATAATTACGTGTTATTTTGTAAAACAAGAAAACCACCTTCCCTGAAATTTACTAGATAATAATGAACGTTAGAATTTCAAGCAGGGTAGAGTTCTTTTGCCGAGAATAGGTGTAACAGAATAAAATATTTTTCTTACTGAGTAATGTAACTCTTAACACAAAAAGGCTATTAAGAGTGGTGCGTCTGGCCCAGGGCAAAGGGATGTGTTATGGAATATTATACTTTATTCGCTGTCTGCATAGTGACCAACTCTCTCTCTCTCTCTCTCTCTCTCTCTCTCTCTCTCTCTCTCTCTCTCTCTCTCTCTCTCTTGATAAACTCCAGAGTCACATTTGACGTGAAGATTCTTCATTTTCAGTAATGTTCAAATCGTCATTATAACCTCTGTGTTTTTGCTTCATTCTTTTAGAGCATATGAAGCAAAGGTACTACTGTTCAACTTTAAAATAATACTAAAGTTGAATACCATACCGTAATGGTCACTATGCAGACAGCGAATAAACTGTAGTAATATCGCATTCAATTCGTATTCAGCTATTGCATCAAAATCATCTATGGAAAGAATTATGAAATTATACATATATCTCTAAAAATAGTCTTCTATAATGTTTCCATTTAAAATAAGCTTTGGTGTTTTGCATTATGAAAAGAGGCACGAAAGACTATGCAACCGTCAGTTTTAATAAAAAAAATTCGTCACGGAAACAAAAAAACTTCCTAAATTAATCAAGAAAAAACTCGTGGACGAAATGAAACTCTTAGATCTTTTTATTCCATCATTACTTGACAGCGAGCACGCAGAATCGTCGTAGATTCAAATCCCTTGAAAGCGTACTTACTCGTTTCCTGGACTTAATCTCTCGGAGGTCTGTCATGTTCGCTGGCCTTTGTCGTTTAATTAATATAATGTTCTCCCGTGGGAGTCGTGATATATCCCCGCTGGGTGATCTACTTATGTTGGCTTAAGCAATTACTATTTAGATTGCTTTCATGATATTGCCCGTACTTGAGACTTATTACGATTGGTCGTACAAGTTAGCTCTTTGGTTCTTGATTAAAGATACGCATACACACACACTCACACGCGCACGCACACATACACACACACACACACACACTATATATATATATATATATATATATATATATATATATATATATGTGTGTGTGTGTGTGTGTGTGTGTGTATATATACACTTATATATATGTATATATATATAGATAGATAAATAACTATATATATGCGTATACATTTATGTTATATATGTATGTATACAGAGTATGCATACATAATCAAGTAAAGTGCAAATAAAGTACCATAACAACTAACAGTGAAATGTACGAGTGTAAAAGAGGAGTTTAAAAACAGTACGATGATGATGAATAAGCACTGCCCATATAAAAAGAAAACTTAACTGTGATATAAGATAAAGATTAAGAAGCGTTGAAAAGAACTGATAAAAATGTATATACCACGGACTTTAATCTATGAAGTTCCACGATAGTCTTACTTATAAAATAAAAACACACAAATAAATATTGTTAGTGTATGTGTGTGAACGGCATTAATTCAGCTTTCATGTTTAAATAAAAAAGAATATTATGAGGCATTTTATGCATATATCTATTAAGATGCCTTGTTATAGAATATAGAGGAGTATATTCAAACCCTTCAGGCCTTTATCAGCTTGGAGAAAATATACGGGAATAAAGTAAAGCGAAACGTGAAAACAAAACCCAGAGCCGGCAGACGTCCCATTTTGTTGTTTCAACTTGAACAACAACTTTGTGGGGAGACACACTCGGAGAGTTCCAGTTCCAGAAGTTTGTCTCTCAGGCTTCTTATTCTCTCTCTCTCTCTCTCTCTCTCTCTCTCTCTCTCTTTCTTATTTAAGTATGCTTCGACATCCATCTCCGTCGCTTGTACCTTTCTGGGCGTTCTTGTTTTATGTGTCGACCCTCCTAATACTCTCTCTCTCTCTGCGACAAACGTTTTTCATCACAAGTATATTTTTTTTTTATCACGAATTACACCTCTATCTTGAATGCACAAAGATAATTTTCACCTACATGAATACGGATTTACTGGCATTCTAAATGACGCCTAAAATTGTCCCATTGCCTCTAAAGATTTGACAATAACCATATTTTGATTCCCAATCAATAAACAGGGTTGACTTTCGATTTTAATGGACAATAACCTATAGGAAAAAGAAATCTTTACATTCGAGCTAGTTTGGGCATGCAGATATCAATGTGTGAAAGGGTAAGATCTAAACACAGACAAACATGCACACACACACACTTATAGGATGTACAATATATATATATATATATATATATATATATATATATATATATATATATATATATATGTGTGTGTGTGTGTGTGT